>NW_028225127.1:32500-186817 GCF_056783735.1 Eptatretus burgeri | reverse complement strand
TGAGTGTGTGGGATTCCTCACGATTGATAGGCATATTCCAAGTGTTCCTATTCTATCATGGTTTGCAGAGAGGGAAGCAGCTGCTGCCATCAGGAGCATGAAGTCATCAGGAAAAAGATAAGGAGGATTTTTCAGAGTCTGTGAGATTATTGATGAAGATTAGGAATAGAACAGGGCCCAGAACACTGCATTGTTGACCTCCAGCCTTGACAGGGGGATCCCGTTGAGAGCCACATGTTGACTCCAAGAATGGAGGAAGTCAGTAAATCATGTGTGGAGTTGGCCTTGCATGTCATCGGCTGAGAGTTTGGGAGAGCAGGGCCGGGTGCCAGACCGTATCGAATGCTTGAGATATGTCTCAGTCTGACATTGAGGGACTCCATCCATTCTTGGGAGAGCAGAAGCATCATGCCGAAGGAAGAGCGACCTGGTCTTAATCTGAGCTGATGGTCAGAAATCTGATGTCCAATGTGATTATGGATTCCATGACCTTGTTGATGATTGTAAGTAAGCTGATTGGTCTGCAGTTCAGGGGATTGTTGTTTGTACTTTGTTTGTGTTGTTCTGTGACGTTGGCTGACTTCCAAGCAGATGGAGGATGACCTCGGTCAAATGATACGGTGAACAGAGCGGACAAAAGATGTGCAAGATCATTTTCCTCTCGTATAACTGCGTTTGTGCATCCACATACCAGCACATCATACAATTGTTAACATTGTAAGGAATAGAGGATTTATGATGACTAAATGTAAGGTTTGATACTTTTTGACACAGTACTACGAGGTAAAGAGATTAGCCAGAAATACTCGTGGAGTTCACATTGTTCCGTGTTAATTCCGATAATTGATATACTCATCCACTGTGATTTCAAAATTAACTTTATAAATGATGACATTATAATTTACAAGTAATATTGTAGGTTTATAACATAAGATATGAAAAAATATCGATTTAATTTAAGGAGAACACGCCAGAAAAGAGGAGGAAGAGGCGGTTGAGGAGCGTTCGGAACGACAAAAAAAAGAGCGGCTTGCGAGTGTCTCGTCTCGTCTGGAGCGGACGTTCTGAGAAAGCGCTTGTAGAGGAGGAAGATGTATACGAAGCTAAGAGGCGCTCAGGAAAACAGATGAGCACACTCGAAGCTAACATTTATATTTTTTCATGAGGACCCAACCATTTCTACTGGGACTCATTGGAGAAGCAAATGAAAAAAAATTGGGTGAACCCCTGGCTCTGACATTTCTACAACCACCACAACGTCTTCATTAAAAAAAATCTTTCATCAATCCTCCCAACAACCCAAGCTCGCTTACCTTCGCCATTAATTGCTACAACGTACAATAACTCATCGCTATGAACGCCGCAACCACAGTCACCACCACGGATGCTCACTACTGCCCTTTGGAGTTGGCGGGGAGCAATGGCGCCACATACCATAACAGATGCTTTTGCTTGTGATGTCCTGGTGTGTTGGTTGAAGCACAAGTATGCGCTAAAATCCGTTCAACATTGTAAGGATGGCCAAAACTCCCTAATAAAAACACTCATTGAGAGACGGGAAGTTTTACCCCACTAATTTTTATCTTGTTAGCCGGTGCATACTCGGCAGCACGGTAGACTGCACCTGATGCAGTAAGTTAACTGAAGTACGCATCGAGGGCATGAGATCCCCCTTGATTCTGCCAATCCACTGGAAACGGTAACACGCGAAGTAGTGCGAACCCTGCCAGGATTGGCAGCACCAATCGGCACGTGTGGTTGATTAGCAACCCGCCAGCGCACGAGTTATCCGTGCTCGGCAGCCTCAGGACCGGGCGTTTGAGGGACCTGAGTGCTTCCCCTCGTGGTGGCCTCGAACCCTGGATCCGTAACAATGTACTTGTTTTTTCATCAGGTTGAAATTGGAAGTGGAATCAGGCAAGCTGTCCAACCAATTGGTGGAACGGAATGTTACACACAAGACAGACGGACGGACAAAAAAGGCAAATTATTGTATTGATGGACAAATCAACAAAGCATCTGAGGTTTTAACCGTACATCACAGCATAATGAGCTTTGTGATCAGACAGGAAAGTCAAACAGGTAGAACTTACATGATTGTAAAAAAAAAAAAAAAACACAAAGCAAAGCCAAACAGGTCCTGGTTGCTTGCGAGAACTTGCTTGATAAAAAAAAAATGTGTAGAAAAAACAAAAGCTGGGTTTCTTCTTTTTTTTTAAATAAAAATGTTAATTTTAAAATAAAAAATGGTTTTGATCTTCAACAGTTTTTCACTGCATTTCTCACCATGTACTCACCTTCCGGTTTGTGTAGGTCGCAAAAGCAAAGCCACGGTTCCCCCCATTGAAGTCCATCATGAGTCGAAACTCGTATATCTGACCGACATTTGCAAATACCGGCACAAGTTCATCCTCATACACATCATCAGGGATCTTCCCGATGAAGACCTCACAGCCCCATGGTGGAGGAGGGCCAATCCAGTCTAAAGAAATCAAGGCTTGGTCATCAAAAATAACAAGACATCCAAAATCACATCACTGTTGTACCAATACACACAAAATTAAACGTCAGCCATTCTGATGAACGACTCGAGATCTTGAGAATAACAAGTGGCAGTTTTATATTCAGCTTCTATGTACACATACAGCAACCTCTCAATTTACACAAAAGCTGTGTTCTTCAAGATAGTCGTGGAATTGAAAAATGTGTAAAATAAAACTAATTTCCCTATCTATACTAATAAATGTCAGTGTGTGTGTGTGTGTGTGTGTGTGTGTGTGTGTGTGTGTGTGTGTGTGTGTGTGTGTGTGTGTGTGTGTGTGTGTGTGTGTTCGTAAAGCATAACATATTCTATCTGATAACTACCCTACCCCCACTACCACCACCCCTCTATCTCTTTGTCCCATCCCAGCTGTACTCCCTCTCAATACAGTGCAGCACCCTCCTCCCACACCTCGATCACTCTCTCCTCCTCCCTCTTTCTGGACATATCCAGAAAGTGATTATGTCTGGATGGTGGTTATCTCCATACGTGTCTGGACGGTGGCTTTGTCTGGGTGATGTTTGTCTGCAGACGGGTCCAGGCAGGGTTTGTCTCCAGATGTGTTCTGATGGTATTTATCTCCGGACGTCTCCGGATTTGAGTTTGTCTCCGGACGTGTCTGGGCGGTGTTTGTCTCTGGACAGCTTGGCTCTGGACGCGTCCAGGCATTGTTTATGTGTGCACGGGAGTTTGTCTCTGGACGTGTCCGGGTGGTGTTTGTCTCCAGACTGTGTTTATCTCTGGACATGTCAGGGTGGTGTTTGTCTCCGGGCGGTATTTAGCATATGACTGGTACAAAATGAATTTCAGTAAATATTTTGTTTCCCTCTTCATTGTCATTCTATGCTGAAGCATTTTGATGAGACGGTATGAATCGAAATTGACACTCGACCGCATGTATACCTTCCCTTCCTCGCACCTCTCCCTGCCTTCCCTTCCCCCACACCTCCTCACTCCCTCTCCCCCCTCTCTTTCCCCCCCCCCCCCCCCCCCGTACTCCAATCAGCGATGTGACGGGTGATATTTGCAAGTCAGGAATAATGAAATAGGTGGAGGCTCGGGGGAGTGCTGCCTCACCCCTCATCTTTAATGTCCTATTTTTACAATTATATTGCTTTATTATTTAAATTATAATGTTTAAGATATAAACAACAAAAAATAGTGAAAAAAATACAGCCTACTGTTGCATTTAAGAAATTCTAACAACTAAAAATAGAAAAATGAAAGAGAAAGGCGATGTTAACAGTCACGTTGGCTGCTGCTGATAATGTCTTGTTGTTTCTGGAGGTGGTGGAGATGAAGGGAGTGGAGGAGTTATGGAGGAGGTGAATCATCTGGGTCAGATGACCTGGGCGAATACGGTAGCGAAGATGGTCGTGTTGTTGGTGGTGACGGAGGTTAAATTGGAGAGGGTATGAGATGCGGTTTAGCTCTTTGACCGCTCGATGTTGAGGGCTCAGTGGCATCGTCCTTCGGACGTTGTTTCCCTTCCTTCAGCGTTGTCTTCCAAAAGCAGAGTGAAACAATGCTTCGCTCCTTTAAATCCAGGTTGGTCTTCTCCTCACGAGAAATGTACGTCCTACGTGACCTCCTGGTTCAAAATAGGCCTGTCTCATCAACGCTGAAAATTTGTTTTGGAGAACATCAACCTTCCTCAATAATGGCCTCCATCAACGCAGGAAACGTTTTGGCTGCAATGGTCTCGGCAGCAGCAGAAGCCCCTCCGGTCATTTTAATGTTGTGAAAGTTGTCAAAGGTACATCACATTGGGTGATGAAGGTCGTGGTCAAGTTTCATCGAAATTGTGTTTGGAGTTTCGGAGAAGAAAGCAAACATATTTTAGGGGGCAATGCCTCAATAATGTGTTTGCTTCCAAATCCTGTGTCCCCCAACGCCTTGCTGTCTGGACCCACCCCACACGGTCATACCCAACTTCTCCTGGACACTGTGTCTCTTTCACCTGAGAAGATGGATAAGTTTCTGGCTGATAAACCTATCAGCTTACTTCCAATCACCACAAATGTCATGGAATCAATGCATTATCACAGTTGATTTGAGATCCATCCTTTTCTCCAACGGCCTCATGTCAAATCACCAATTCGGATTCAGAGAAGTTCACTCTGCCTTGATTATGCTGCTTCTACTCTCCCAACATTGGATGGAGGACCTCAATGTCAGGAACGAGATAAGGGCCGTCTCTCTGGAATTATCTCAAGATGTCCATGCAGCTTGGACCCCACCTTGCTCTCCATAACTCTCTGACTATGGCATCCAAGGCAAAGTGCACACTCGGCTTACTCACTTCCTCTATTCCCCTAAGCCAATGTGCGGCACTCAACAGAATCCTTCCATCTCCTCTCCCTGTCAAGGCTGGAGTACTCCTGTTCTGGGCCCCGTCCTATTCCTTATCTTCATCCATGATTTCTCTGACTCTCTGGAAAATCCTCTTTATCTCTTTTTCTGATGACTCCACTTAAATGCTGATGAGTTGGTCGAACACTTGGAACGTTTCTTTCAATCCTCACAAATCTTACTTTCTCCGCAAAAGGACTGTCTGTCAACCCCTCCTCTCCCATCTACTTTCTTAACATTCCTCTTGAAGAAGTTCAGTCACTTCAACTTTTCGGTCTGACTATCAGCCATGAACTTTCTTGGGAAAAACCACATCTCTAAGTTGGCTTCCAAAGCTAGTCGCCGAATGGGCATCCACTGTTGTGCAAAGTTCTTCCTTGGAACACCTGAACAAGGCCTTCATCAGTTGCTTGATGGAGCACCGCCATCCCCTCTGGGCTGGTGCCCCTGCTTCCCACCTTGCTCAGTTTGACGCCATGGAAACCAAGGAATTTAAGATCACTCCAATCTCAGGTGATGAAGCTCAGTCCATGGGCCGATCACTTTATCACGGCACACAGGTCGGTGGTCTGTCTGCGTTGTACCGTCTCCTTCCTGGTCTTTAACACACATCCCTCTCCGTGCTTTCTCTCCCACCCTCTCCCCATGTTTTTTTTTTCCTGCAGGGTGCACATGGTCCACCTGCAACCCCCTTCTGCTGAAACTCTCAAAATCGAGAATCACTGCTGACCTCCACTTATTTGGTTCCTCGAGTCCTACCCCCCCCCCCCTCACCTGCTGAACCAACTTCCATAATAATCTCTTAAATCCCATTCTTTCATCCAAATCTTCAAGACGGCTGTTCACCACCATCTCAGATCACCACCAATCCAAAACCATGTTCTTTTCGAGATTTTCTTCCCTAGAATTTGCTTCTGTATCCATCTTGTCCAACCCCCTGTATACTCTCCCGTCCCTCATTCTTACTCACGTCCCTCGTTTGTAATTCTCCTTATATTTTGTCCCTCGGCCGAACTTTTGGCGGTTCCCTCATCTCTTCCTGCGGTTCCTTTTGTTCTGTTGCGTCCTGATCCACCTCTGTGTTGTCGCTCTTCCATGAGCCTTGACTTTGTGTACTAAAAGTCAGACGATTTAAAGAAGTGTGAAAGTTCATCTTCATTGCTGTTTGCCTTGGAACCAGAGGGTCGTGCACCAGTGATACCTCACTGCTTCTTCTTCTTCTTCTTCTTCTTCTTCTTCTTCTTCTTCTTCTTCTTCTTCTACTTCTTCTTCTTCTTCTTCTTTAACCGGCACTTATCACGTTTGTAGGATCCCAATTTTTAGCCGCGTCTCGCGTAGCGAACGTGGCTCTAAGAGAGCTCCGCGTTGTTCTTCTTCTTTTTGTTCTTGTTGTTGTTGTTCTTCTTCTTCTGGTGAAGACAAAACCATTAGGACTCGGCTCTTTTATATACAGGATCCGGATCTCCTTCAATACTAAACACCTGTACACATCCTCGCATTGAGGGTGCCTTTCGAGAGCGTCTATCATGAACTATTAAATATATTCGGACATTAAAGTTTCGAAAAGTTCACGTTACTATTTAAAGATTATTCCATTTAATGTGTTGTAATTTCGTAAATACACGATTTTCTCGTCATGAACGACTATTGGCTCCATCAAGGCATGTGACGAAATATCGGAAGTTGTTGTTTTTTTTTCTTTCTTCTTCTTCTTGTTCTTGTTCTTCTTCTTCTGGTGAAGGCAAAACCTTCAGGACGCGGCTCTTGGACACATTTGTCCTTGTTTTTACCACGATGCTCTTCACAAGCGGTTTAAACAGTCATTTTCTCACAATTCATAATGAATAGACACCCGAGCCACCACCCGTCGCCATATCCGAGGGGTCGATCCATTTTCAGTACACAATGCACGCTTTATATAAAAAAAATCCCAATTTGTTTCAGGATTTCAACCCAGATACTGATATAATTGGTGAGACGGTGATCTCCGATCGTCAAATACGTTATCAGATGTGAAAAATAACCGTCAATTAAAGAAATTACGATGGAGACGATCAGCGAAGGAGTCACGTGACTTCTCGAACATGCTAATTATAATTCAAAAACCGAAAAATAGTGCAAACGGAACGTATACAATCGAGTTGAAGGGAATTTTACTGCTCATCGAAACGACGTAACTATCAAGGATGAAAGAAGAGGTTGTAAAAAAAAAACAACAAAAAAAACGTCACCACCTCAGCTAACTTATCCATATATATACACCCTGTGGTGGTCAACTCACTGTGAGCTGCTCTGGAGTTGGAATCCACTGAACAACAATTGGAATGATTTGGCAATTGATAGAAAAAACATCCCACACTGTCCACCCAAAAGCACATCACAATATGTCAAATTTTGTTGAAATTTCTGTTCAATATTTTTTTCTGCTTGATAAATGAAATGTTTTTTCTGCAAATATAGGCCGGGGTATCAAGGACTTTCATGCTCTTGTTCTTGAAGCCGTTGATCGCGATGTTGCTTGAGCCGGATGCTCGGGATCGTCGTCCCGTCGGAACATCAATCGTCACCGCGGTCGAAAGCCATTTGCACTCTGAAGCAGGTTTGGCTCCGTTCCTCGTTCCCTCTGTCCTTACGAGTCTCCCAGAGTCCCTGCCGCTGAAAAGCCATCCCCATATCATGTTACTGTCACCACGATGCTTCACGGAAGGGATGGTGTGAGATGGGTGATCCGCCGGACTCGCGCTTCGCATTCCCGCCAAAGAGTTCGATCTTCTTCTCATCGGACCACGGAATATCCTGCCTCGTGCTCTCAGAGTCTTTCTCGTGTCTTTCAGCAAACTCCAGTCATGCCGTCACGTACCTTTTTCTCAGCAGTGGCTTCCGTATGGCCAATCTCCCGCCAAGCCGAGATTTGTGAAGTCAGAGTGGTTCGGTCAGGGTGGTCATTGGGTTCTTGGTCACCTCCCTGACCAAGGTACATCTTGCACAGTCGCTCAGTTTAGTTTGATGGGAAGCTCGAGGAAGAGTCTGGGTAGTTTCACAGGAGGGAGGGGGAGGGGTGGGATGGGAGTCCAGAGGGAGGGGGAGCGGTGTGAGGAGGGAGGCGAAGGAGTGGGAAGAGGGACACGGCGTTGCCCGGCGTTGGGCAATGCTGGGTATCTTTGCTCGTGTATTGCAAGAAAAAGCCAGCACAGTATGGAGAGGAGAACGTTGTTTGGAACCGAACCTTGTCATTCCCATTCTTTTCCATCCAATATACATTGTGTCTCAGTTCATCAAGCAGTGTGGCAGAATACATGTGCATAAAAGAGAAGTTTTCTCCAATAGTCACAATTTGTTCAAGACTGATGGAATGTTCTGAACAGCCAGAAGGACAATTTTCATGTTTTCTTCCTAATAACCTAGTCAATGCGACGAATGAGTGATAACTAATAAATTCCTCCTGAATCAATAGCTATGCATACCGGGTGGGGGCCCAAACCGCCGCTGTCCATTTGCCTGGATCATGTTGTATCCGGTTTCCTCCATGAGATCCAGCAAAGCATGTGTGACCGTTTTGGCCTTTGCGCCTTGAGCTGAAGTCATTTTTGGAGATCTCATCGGGTCAGGAGACCGAACAATACCTGTAAAACCCAAAAAAATGTTGCTTGCATGTTCTCCTGGATTCCATTCTTTTTAAATACTTCCAGAATAGCAATCATGTTTCCACGAGGAGTTGAACATCAAGATGTTAATGAGTTGGAGACAAATTACAGTCGAGTCTGGTTTCCATTTGAAGGATGACAACATTTGTTCAGGACAGTCTCTATTATGTTACCATTTTCTGCGTTTACTTTGCATTTTAGTAATTCACAGGGAGGTATTTACAAATCATACATCTAATACGAATACCAGTTTTCAGCTCAAGAGGAACGGATCAAAAAAACAATAGGAGCAATACCCCTGGGCGCTCACTTGGTAGCGGCTGGATAAGATACCCAGGGAACCACTGGATGGCATGGACGACCCACAAAATATATAATGTTGAAGAAAGTTTTTAAAAAAATGGATATTTTATCAATGGCATGAACGAAGTTTGATACATCAAGGGTGATGAAGGTTGTAGTCAAGTTACATCAAAATTGAATGTCGTTTCTGAGAAGACGACAAGTACCTATTTTGGAGGGCAACCCCCCCCTCCTGTAGACCCCCTTAGACGTGGAATTTTTTAATGACATGAACAAACTTTGATATGTCATGGGTGATGAAGGTTGGAGTCAAGTTTCATCAAAATTCTCTGTGTCGTTTCGGAGGAGAATGCAAATACATATTTCAGGGGGTAACTCCCCCGTAAGCCCCCTTAGACCTGGAATTTTTTTAATTGCATGAACAAACTTTTACACGTAATGGGTGATCAAGGATGTCGTCAAGTTTCATCAAAAATTGGGTGTGTAGTTTCAAATAAGAAAACAATTACCTATTTTGGGGGGCAACCCCCCCCCCGTAAACACCCTTAGACCTGGAATTTTTTACTTGCATGAAAAAACTTTGATACATCATGGGTGATGAAGGTTGTGGTCAAGTTTCATCAAAACTGTGTGTGCAGTTTCTGAGAAGAACACAAACACCTATTTTGGGGGGCAACACCCATGTAGACCCCCTGAGACCGGGAATTTTTTAATTGCATGAACAAACTTTGATACGTCATGGGTGATGAAGGTTGTGGTCAAGTTTCATCAAAATTGTTTGTGTAGTTTCGGAGAAGAACGAAATACCTATTTTTGGGGTTAAACCCCCACGTAGACCCCTTTAAGGCCAGATTTTTTTATGCCATAAACAAACTATGGTACATACAGGGTGATGAATGTTGTGGTAAAATTTCATCGAAATAATTTGTGTATTTTCAGAGAAGTAGTTGCAAGTGTTTATGGATGGACCGAAGGACGATGCGCCATCCCATAAGCTCCGCAGACAGATGTTCCCGGTGAGTTAAATATTGGAAACAGGATCTGATATTGTTCTTTTTATTTTAAAGCATCTTTAATGAAACTGAGATCGTGTCCATTCGTGTTCGCATCACTTTATGAAATTCTCCTTCATGAATCACAAACCGCCTGGAACCTCTTCCCCTTTCCCCATTGAAATGATGATCCGATATTCGGGGAATTTCTAGGAACATACCCCCCCCCCCAACCGTGAATGTGGGGGTTTTACTGTAATTAGTGTGAACTAATTAACGAGTGATGCATTATGGGTCAAAAGGTCGGCTTGCGGCCACCATCTTAGATTGAAGCCGTCATCTTAGATTGAAGCCGTCATCTTAGATTGAAGCCGTCATCTTAGATTGGAGCCACCATCTTCACTTGGAGCCACCATCTTAGATTGAAGCCACCATCTCAGATTGGAGCCACCATCTTAGATTGGAGCCACCATCTTAGATTGGAGCCACCATAGTGGATTGAAGCCACCATGTTCGATTGGAGCCACCATGTTAGATTGAAGCCACCATCTTAGATTGAAGCCACCATCTTAGATTGGATCCACCATGTTAGATTGAAGCCACCATGTAAGATTGGAGACACCATGTTAGATTGAAGCCACCATGTTAGATTGGATCCACCATGTTAGATTGGATCCACCATGTTAGATTGGATCCACCATGTTAGATTGGAGACACCATGTTAGATTGAAGCCACCATGTTAGATTGGATCCACCATGTTAGATTGGATCCACCATGTTAGATTGGATCCACCATGTTAGATTGGAGCCACCATGTTAGATTGGATCCACCATGTTAGATTGAAGCCACCATGTAAGATTGGAGACACCATGTTAGATTGAAGCCACCATGTTAGATTGGATCCACCATGTTAGATTGGATCCACCATGTTAGATTGGATCCACCATGTTAGATTGGAGCCACCATGTTAGATTGGAGCCGCCATGTTAGATTGGAGACACCATGTTAGATTGGAGACACTATGTTAGATTGGAGCCACCATAGTAGATTGGAGACACCATGTTAGATTGGAGCCACCATGTTAGATTGAAGCCACCATCTTAGATTGGAGCCACCATCTTAGATTGGAGCCACCATCTTAGATTGAAGCCACCGTCTTAGATTGGAGCCACCAACTTAGATTGAAGCCACCATCTTAGATTGGAGCCACCATCTTAGATTGAAGCCACCATCTCAGATTGGAACCACCATCTTGAATGAAACCACCAACTTAGATTGAAGCCACCATCTTAGATTGGAGCCACCATCTTAGATTGAAGCCACCATCTTAGATTGGAGCCACCATCTCAGATCAGAGCCACCATCTTAGATTTGAGCCACCAAGTTCGATTGAAGCCACCATCTCAGATTGGAGCCACCATCTTAGAATGGAGTCACCATCTTATATTAGAGCCACCATCTTAGAGTGGAGCCACCATCATAGATTGAAGCCACCATCTCAGATTAAAGCCACCATCTTCGATTGAAGCCACCATCTCAGATTGGAGCCACCCACTTAGATAGAAGCCACCATCTTAGATTGGAGCCACCATCTTAGATTGAAGCCACCATCTCAGATTGGAGCCACCATCTTAGAATGAAGCCACCAACTTAGATTGTAGCCACCATCTTACATTGGAGCCACCATCATAGACTGAAGCCACCATGTTAGATTGGAGCCACCATCTCAGATTGGAGCCACCATAGTGGATTGAAGCCACCATGTTAGATTGGAGCCACCATGTTAGATTGAAGCCACCATCTTAGATTGAAGCCACCATGTAAGATTGGAGACACCATGTTAGATTGAAGCCACCATGTTAGATTGGATCCACCATGTTAGATTGGATCCACCATGTTAGATTGGATCCACCATGTTAGATTGGATCCACCATGTTAGATTGGAGCCACCATGTTAGATTGGAGCCGCCATGTTAGATTGGAGACACCATGTTAGATTGGAGACACTATGTTAGATTGGAGCCACCATAGTAGATTGGAGACACCATGTTAGATTGGAGCCACCATGTTAGATTGGAGCCACCATGTTAGATTGGATCCACCATGTTAGATTGGAGACACCATGTTAGATTGAAGACACCATGTTAGATTGGAGACACCATGTTAGATTGGAGACACCATGTTAGATTGGAGACACCATGTTAGATTGGAGATACCATGTGAGATTGGATCCACCATGTTAGATTGGAGACACCATGTTAGATTGGAGACACCATGTTAGATTGGAGACACCATGTTAGATTGGAGACACCATCCTCGATTGGAGACACCATGTTAGATTGGAGACACCATACTAGATTGGAGCCTCCATGTTAGATTGAAGACACCATGTTAGATTGGAGACACCATGTTAGATTGGAGACACCATGTTAGATTGGAGACACCATTTTAGATTGGAGACACCATCCTCGATCGGAGACACCATCCTAGATTGGAGACACCATGTTAGATTGGAGACACCATCCTAGATTTGAGACACCATGTTAGATTGGAGACACCATGTCAGATTGGAGACACCATCCTAGATTGGAGACACCATGTTAGATTGGAGACACCATGTTAGATTGGAGACACCATCCTCGATTGGAGACACCATGTTAGATTGGAGACACCATTGTAGATTGGAGACACCATCCTAGATTGGAGACACCATGTTAGATTGGAGACCGCATCCTCGATTGGAGACACCATCCGAGATTGGAGACACCATGTTAGATTGGAGACACCATGTTAGATTGGAGACACCATGTTAGATTGGAGCCACCATGTTAGATTGGAGACACCATGTTCGATTGGAGACACCATCCTCGATCGGAGACACCATCCTAGATTGGAGACACCATGTTAGATTGGAGACACCATCCTAGATTTGAGACACCATGTTAGATTGGAGACACCATGTCAGATTGGAGACACCATTTTAGATTGGAGACACCATGTTAGATTGGAGACACCATGTTAGATTGGAGACACCATCCTAGATTGGAGACACCATGTTAGATTGGAGACACCATGTTAGATTGGAGACACCATGTTAGATTGGAGACACCATGTTAGATTGGAGATACCATGTGAGATTGGATCCACCATGTTAGATTGGAGACACCATGTTAGATTGGAGACACCATGTTAGATTGGAGACACCATGTTAGATTGGAGACACCATCCTCGATTGGAGACACCATGTTAGATTGGAGACACCATACTAGATTGGAGCCTCCATGTTAGATTGGAGACACCATGTTAGATTGGAGACACCATTTTAGATTGGAGACACCATCCTCGATCGGAGACACCATCCTAGATTGGAGACACCATGTTAGATTGGAGACACCATCCTAGATTTGAGACACCATGTTAGATTGGAGACACCATGTCAGATTGGAGACACCATCCTAGATTGGAGACACCATGTTAGATTGGAGACACCATGTTAGATTGGAGACACCATCCTCGATTGGAGACACCATGTTAGATTGGAGACACCATCGTAGATTGGAGACACCATGTTAGATTGGAGACACCATCCTAGATTGGAGACACCATGTTAGATTGGAGACCGCATCCTCGATTGGAGACACCATCCGAGATTGGAGACACCATGTTAGATTGGAGACACCATGTTAGATTGGAGACACCATGTTAGATTGGAGCCACCATGTTAGATTGGAGACACCATGTTCGATTGGAGACACCATCCTCGATCGGAGACACCATCCTAGATTGGAGACACCATGTTAGATTGGAGACACCATCCTAGATTTGAGACACCATGTTAGATTGGAGACACCATGTCAGATTGGAGACACCATTTTAGATTGGAGACACCATTTTAGATTGGAGACACCATCCTCGATCGGAGACACCATCCTAGATTGGAGACACCATGTTAGATTGGAGACACCATCCTAGATTTGAGACACCATGTTAGATTGGAGACACCATGTTAGATTGGAGACACCATCCTAGATTGGAGACACCATGTTAGATTGGAGACACCATGTTAGATTGGAGACACCATGTTAGATTGGAGACACCATGTTAGATTGGAGACACCATCCTCGATTGGAGACACCATGTTAGATTGGAGACACCATACTAGATTGGAGCCTCCATGTTAGATTGGAGACACCATGTTAGATTGGAGACACCATTTTAGATTGGAGACACCATCCTCGATCGGAGACACCATCCTAGATTGGAGACACCATGTTAGATTGGAGACACCATCCTAGATTTGAGACACCATGTTAGATTGGAGACACCATGTCAGATTGGAGACACCATCCTAGATTGGAGACACCATGTTAGATTGGAGACACCATGTTAGATTGGAGACACCATCCTCGATTGGAGACACCATGTTAGATTGGAGACACCATCGTAGATTGGAGACACCATCCTAGATTGGAGACACCATGTTAGATTGGAGACCGCATCCTCGATTGGAGACACCATCCGAGATTGGAGACACCATGTTAGATTGGAGACACCATGTTAGATTGGAGACACCATGTTAGATTGGAGCCACCATGTTAGATTGGAGACACCATGTTCGATTGGAGACACCATCCTCGATCGGAGACACCATCCTAGATTGGAGACACCATGTTAGATTGGAGACACCATCCTAGATTTGAGACACCATGTTAGATTGGAGACACCATGTCAGATTGGAGACACCATTTTAGATTGGAGACACCATTTTAGATTGGAGACACCATCCTCGATCGGAGACACCATGTTAGATTGGAGACACCATCCTAGATTTGAGACACCATGTTAGATTGGAGACACCATGTCAGATTGGAGACACCATCCTAGATTGGAGACACCATGTTAGATTGGAGACACCATGTTAGATTGGAGACACCATCCTCGATTGGAGACACCATGTTAGATTGGAGACACCATCGTAGATTGGAGACACCATCCTAGATTGGAGACACCATGTTAGATTGGAGACCGCATCCTCGATTGGAGACACCATCCGAGATTGGAGACACCATGTTAGATTGGAGACACCATGTTAGATTGGAGACACCATGTTAGATTGGAGCCACCATGTTAGATTGGAGACACCATGTTCGATTGGAGACACCATCCTCGATCGGAGACACCATCCTAGATTTGAGACACCATGTTAGATTGGAGACACCATGTCAGATTGGAGACACCATTTTAGATTGGAGACACCATGTTAGATTGGAGACACCATGTTAGATTGGAGACACCATCCTAGATTGGAGACACCATGTTAGATTGGAGACACCATGTTAGATTGGAGACACCATGTTAGATTGGAGACACCATCCTAGATTGGAGACACCATGTTAGATTGGAGACACCATGTTAGATTGGAGACACCATGTTAGATTGGAGATACCATGTGAGATTGGATCCACCATGTTAGATTGGAGACACCATGTTAGATTGGAGACACCATGTTAGATTGGAGACACCATGTTAGATTGGAGACACCATCCTCGATTGGAGACACCATGTTAGATTGGAGACACCATGTTAGATTGGAGACACCATCCTAGATTGGAGACACCATGTTAGATTGGAGACACCATGTTAGATTGGAGATACCATCGTAGATTGGAGACACCATCCTAGATTGGAGACACCATGTTAGATTGGAGACAGCATCCTCGATTGGAGACACCATGTTAGATTGGAGACACCATGTTAGATTGGAGACACCATCCTCGATTGGAGACACCATGTTAGATTGGAGACACCATGTTAGATTGGAGACACCATCCTAGATTGGAGACACCATGTTAGATTGGAGACACCATGTTAGATTGGAGATACCATCGTAGATTGGAGACACCATCCTAGATTGGAGACACCATGTTAGATTGGAGACACCATGTTAGATTGGAGACACCATGTTAGATTGGAGACACCATCCTCGATTGGAGACACCATGTTAGATTGGAGACACCATCGTAGATTGGAGACACCATCCTAGATTGGAGACACCATGTTAGATTGGAGACCGCATCCTCGATTGGAGACACCATCCGAGATTGGAGACACCATGTTAGATTGGAGACACCATGTTAGATTGGAGACACCATGTTAGATTGGAGCCACCATGTTAGATTGGAGACACCATGTTCGATTGGAGACACCATCCTCGATCGGAGACACCATCCTAGATTGGAGACACCATGTTAGATTGGAGACACCATCCTAGATTTGAGACACCATGTTAGATTGGAGACACCATGTCAGATTGGAGACACCATTTTAGATTGGAGACACCATTTTAGATTGGAGACACCATCCTCGATCGGAGACACCATCCTAGATTGGAGACACCATGTTAGATTGGAGACACCATCCTAGATTTGAGACACCATGTTAGATTGGAGACACCATGTCAGATTGGAGACACCATCCTAGATTGGAGACACCATGTTAGATTGGAGACACCATGTTAGATTGGAGACACCATCCTCGATTGGAGACACCATGTTAGATTGGAGACACCATCGTAGATTGGAGACACCATCCTAGATTGGAGACACCATGTTAGATTGGAGACCGCATCCTCGATTGGAGACACCATCCGAGATTGGAGACACCATGTTAGATTGGAGACACCATGTTAGATTGGAGACACCATGTTAGATTGGAGCCACCATGTTAGATTGGAGACACCATGTTCGATTGGAGACACCATCCTCGATCGGAGACACCATCCTAGATTTGAGACACCATGTTAGATTGGAGACACCATGTCAGATTGGAGACACCATTTTAGATTGGAGACACCATGTTAGATTGGAGACACCATGTTAGATTGGAGACACCATCCTAGATTGGAGACACCATGTTAGATTGGAGACACCATGTTAGATTGGAGACACCATGTTAGATTGGAGACACCATCCTAGATTGGAGACACCATGTTAGATTGGAGACACCATGTTAGATTGGAGACACCATGTTAGATTGGAGATACCATGTGAGATTGGATCCACCATGTTAGATTGGAGACACCATGTTAGATTGGAGACACCATGTTAGATTGGAGACACCATGTTAGATTGGAGACACCATCCTCGATTGGAGACACCATGTTAGATTGGAGACACCATGTTAGATTGGAGACACCATCCTAGATTGGAGACACCATGTTAGATTGGAGACACCATGTTAGATTGGAGATACCATCGTAGATTGGAGACACCATCCTAGATTGGAGACACCATGTTAGATTGGAGACAGCATCCTCGATTGGAGACACCATGTTAGATTGGAGACACCATGTTAGATTGGAGACACCATCCTCGATTGGAGACACCATGTTAGATTGGAGACACCATGTTAGATTGGAGACACCATCCTAGATTGGAGACACCATGTTAGATTGGAGACACCATGTTAGATTGGAGATACCATCGTAGATTGGAGACACCATCCTAGATTGGAGACACCATGTTAGATTGGAGACACCATGTTAGATTGGAGACACCATGTTAGATTGGAGACACCATCCTCGATTGGAGACACCATGTTAGATTGGAGACAGCATCCTCGATTGGAGACACCATGTTAGATTGGAGACACCATGTTAGATTGGAGACACCATCCTAGATTGGAGACACCATGTTAGATTGGAGACACCATGTTAGATTGGAGACACCATGTTAGATTGGAGATACCATGTGAGATTGGATCCACCATGTTAGATTGGAGACACCATGTTAGATTGGAGACACCATGTTAGATTGGAGACACCATGTTAGATTGGAGACACCATCCTCGATTGGAGACACCATGTTAGATTGGAGACACCATGTTAGATTGGAGACACCATCCTAGATTGGAGACACCATGTTAGATTGGAGACACCATGTTAGATTGGAGATACCATCGTAGATTGGAGACACCATCCTAGATTGGAGACACCATGTTAGATTGGAGACAGCATCCTCGATTGGAGACACCATGTTAGATTGGAGACACCATGTTAGATTGGAGACACCATCCTCGATTGGAGACACCATGTTAGATTGGAGACACCATGTTAGATTGGAGACACCATCCTAGATTGGAGACACCATGTTAGATTGGAGACACCATGTTAGATTGGAGATACCATCGTAGATTGGAGACACCATCCTAGATTGGAGACACCATGTTAGATTGGAGACACCATGTTAGATTGGAGACACCATGTTAGATTGGAGACACCATCCTCGATTGGAGACACCATGTTAGATTGGAGACACCATCGTAGATTGGAGACACCATCCTAGATTGGAGACACCATGTTAGATTGGAGACCGCATCCTCGATTGGAGACACCATCCGAGATTGGAGACACCATGTTAGATTGGAGACACCATGTTAGATTGGAGACACCATGTTAGATTGGAGCCACCATGTTAGATTGGAGACACCATGTTCGATTGGAGACACCATCCTCGATCGGAGACACCATCCTAGATTGGAGACACCATGTTAGATTGGAGACACCATCCTAGATTTGAGACACCATGTTAGATTGGAGACACCATGTCAGATTGGAGACACCATTTTAGATTGGAGACACCATTTTAGATTGGAGACACCATCCTCGATCGGAGACACCATCCTAGATTGGAGACACCATGTTAGATTGGAGACACCATCCTAGATTTGAGACACCATGTTAGATTGGAGACACCATGTCAGATTGGAGACACCATCCTAGATTGGAGACACCATGTTAGATTGGAGACACCATGTTAGATTGGAGACACCATCCTCGATTGGAGACACCATGTTAGATTGGAGACACCATCGTAGATTGGAGACACCATCCTAGATTGGAGACACCATGTTAGATTGGAGACCGCATCCTCGATTGGAGACACCATCCGAGATTGGAGACACCATGTTAGATTGGAGACACCATGTTAGATTGGAGACACCATGTTAGATTGGAGCCACCATGTTAGATTGGAGACACCATGTTCGATTGGAGACACCATCCTCGATCGGAGACACCATCCTAGATTTGAGACACCATGTTAGATTGGAGACACCATGTCAGATTGGAGACACCATTTTAGATTGGAGACACCATGTTAGATTGGAGACACCATGTTAGATTGGAGACACCATCCTAGATTGGAGACACCATGTTAGATTGGAGACACCATGTTAGATTGGAGACACCATGTTAGATTGGAGACACCATCCTAGATTGGAGACACCATGTTAGATTGGAGACACCATGTTAGATTGGAGACACCATGTTAGATTGGAGATACCATGTGAGATTGGATCCACCATGTTAGATTGGAGACACCATGTTAGATTGGAGACACCATGTTAGATTGGAGACACCATGTTAGATTGGAGACACCATCCTCGATTGGAGACACCATGTTAGATTGGAGACACCATGTTAGATTGGAGACACCATCCTAGATTGGAGACACCATGTTAGATTGGAGACACCATGTTAGATTGGAGATACCATCGTAGATTGGAGACACCATCCTAGATTGGAGACACCATGTTAGATTGGAGACAGCATCCTCGATTGGAGACACCATGTTAGATTGGAGACACCATGTTAGATTGGAGACACCATCCTCGATTGGAGACACCATGTTAGATTGGAGACACCATGTTAGATTGGAGACACCATCCTAGATTGGAGACACCATGTTAGATTGGAGACACCATGTTAGATTGGAGATACCATCGTAGATTGGAGACACCATCCTAGATTGGAGACACCATGTTAGATTGGAGACAGCATCCTCGATTGGAGACACCATCCGAGATTGGAGACACCATGTTAGATTGGAGACACCATGTTAGATTGGAGACACCATGTTATAATATTATATAATGAGTTTTTGATGATTACAAATCAGTTTAGTAAAACGATGACACGTCGTCTAATAATCGGGTTGTCACTGTGTCCGACACTCTCATGTTGAGTTTACAGACAATACTTCCACCAGTTTGTCCTCTCTCTCCGTTTTAAAAAAAATTAACTCGTTGTGTGCACGATCGACAACAAGGTGTTCACGTCCGTCCAATCGAACCGTCCGTCACATGACATCGACATGTCTACCGACATCGACGAAGCACTTTGATGTTTTTTCAGAACGACAGTAATTCAAGAAGTGTTCAACCCCGATGGGCAAGACCGACATGACGACGACGACCCCGGTGGGCAAGACCGACTTGACGACGACGACCCCGGTGTCCCGTAACGAACGTCACGTGACGAACAATCAAACAATGGAATGTCTGATCAATGTGACAACAGCTGGTTAAACATCACAAACGTTCACGAGACAACACAAACGGTTGGTTATGGTATAACTTACCGGAGTTCGTGTGTTTGTAACAGGACGAGAGGCCACGGAACGTTGAAAAACTCCACCCGAACGGCTGGAAACCTCGAAATGTGTTTTCCCGCCTTTTTAAAAAAATGTTAAAAAACGAATTTTTTAATGTAACCTCATCAAACGAAATTGAGATATAATAATAATAATTACAATTATAATAATAGGAATAGCCAGTCGGAGGAGATTCGGACGAGATTGTAATAAATAATAACGGATGTCTACACAAACGGGCCGACATGGCTCGATTGTCCATGTACACCTCAATTTCAGACACGTCGATGTGTCCCGATCCGTCGGTTTGTCCACAATTTCCCGCTTGTCTGCACAAAGATCATTTAAAATCCAAAAATAAAACTTTAATAATTTAGTTTTTTTTTTATTATTTATTTATTTATTTTCGAATCCGAATCCGGATCCGAGAATTATTTAATTTTTTACGTGTTTCTTCACCATTGAGAGATCGGGACGAGAACGACACGAACATCGCACGACGTGTCAACAAGTTCTTGTGGGTTCGATGTGTTCTCGCGGATCAGGCATCGATGGGGTGAAGGTGAGCGCTCTACCGACTGCCTTTCTTGTTGATGTTGTTATTGTTGTTGTTGATGTTGTTATTGTTGATGTTGTTGTTGATGTTGTTATTGTTGATGTTGTTGTTAATGTTGATGTTGTTGATGTTGTTGTTGATGTTGATGTCGTCGTTGTTGTTGTTGATGTTGTTGATGTTGTTGATGTTGATGTTGTTGATGTTGTTGATGATGTTGTTGTTGTTGATGATGTTGTTGTTGATGTTGTTGTTGATGTTGTTGTTGATGTTGTTGATGTTGTTGTTGTTATTGTTGTTGATGTTGTTTTTGATGTTGTTGTTGTTGATGTTGTTGTTGATGTTGATGTCGTCGTTGTTGTTGTTGATTTTGTTGTTGTTGTTGCTGTTGTTGTTGGGAGGAGGAGGGATTGTTTCCCCTTGTGCTGCATGTAGTAGTTATTGAGGAAACAGGGGGCCCTGCTGAGTGCGGGTCGGATTCCCAGTGCGCGGTTTGGACACGAAGGGAGAAATTTTGTCTGGAATGTTCGTCGTCGAGATTTACATCGAGTTGGGAAGGTACGTGTTGAATTAATACCAGGTGGGGTTGATTCAGCCTGTCATCCTTCTGAGATCGACAAAATGAATACCGGTTGCTGGGATGTTTGAGCCACTGGAGTTTCGTGTGTCGGAGTGGTGACCTCTCCAGGATTGTTCTGTGGGAGTGGCGACCTCTCCAGGATTGTTCTGTGGGAGTGGCGACCTCTCCAGGATTGTTCTGTGGGAGTGGTGACCTCTCCAGGATTATTCTGTGGGAGTGGCGACCTGTCCAGGATTGTTCAGTCGGAGTGGCGACCTCTCCTGGATTGTTCTGTCGGAGTGGAAACCTGTCCAGGATTGTTCGGTCGGAGTGGCGACCTCTCCAGGATTGTTCAGTCAGAGTGGCGACCTCTCCAGGATTGTTCTGTCGGAGTGGCGACCTCTCCAGGATTGTTCAGTCGGAGTGGCGACCTCTCCAGGATTGTTTTGTCAGAGTGGCCACCTCTCCAGGATTGTTTTGTGGGGGTGGTGACCTCTCCAGGATTGTGTTGTGGGGGTGGTGACCTCTCCAGGATTGTTTTGTGGGGGTGGTGACCTCTCCAGGATTGTTCTGTAGGAGTGGTGACCTGTCCAGGATTGTTCGGTCGGAGTGGCGACCTCTCCAGGATTGTTCTGTCGGAGTGGCCACCTCTCCAGGATTGTTTTGTCAGAGTGGCCACCTCTCCAGGATTGTTTTGTGGGGGTGGTGACCTCTCCAGGATTGTTTTGTGGGGGTGGTGACCTCTCCAGGATTGTTTTGTGGGGGTGGTGACCTCTCCAGGATTGTTCTGTCGAAGTGGCGACCTCTCCAGGATTGTTCTGTCGGAGTGGAGACCTCTCCAGGATTGTTCTGTCGGAGTGGCGACCTCTCCAAGATTGTTCTGTCGGAGTGGCGACCTCTCCAGGATTGTTCTGTCGGAGTGGCGACCTCTCCAGGATTGTTCTGTCGGAGTGGCGACCTCTCCAGGATTGTTCTGTCGGAGTGGCGACCTCTCCAGGATTGTTTTGTCAGAGTGGCGACCTCTCCAGGATTGTTTTGTCAGAGTGGCGACCTCTCCAGGATTGTTCTGTCGGAGTGGCGACCTCTCCAGGATTGTTCTGTCGGAGTGGCGACCTCTCCAGGATTGTTCTGTCGGAGTGGCGACCTCTCCAGGATTGTTTTGTCAGAGTGGCGACCTCTCCAGGATTGTTCATGGGTTCACGACCTCCTCGTGGATGATGAAAGTTCTCAAACAGCTCGACAGAGACAGGCTCGGTGGAGACGGAATCGGCGGATGGCTGGTGGGCACTCGATCTGGATGGCTGTTGGCTTGCACAACCTTCATCACCCATGAACTACGAAAGTTTGTTCATGACATGAGAAAAATCGGAGTCTCAGGGGGTGCGGTTGCCCCCCCAAAATATATACTTCCTTTCTTCTCCAAAACTACACGCACATTTTCGATGAAACTTGACCACAATCTTCATCGCCCGTGATGTACCAAAGCTTTTTCACACCATCAAAAAAATCGAGGTCTAAGGGGGTCTCCGGGATAAGGGTGGGGGGCGGTGGTTGCCCCCCAAAAATAATCATTTGCTTTCTTCTCAGAAACCACACAAGCAATTCCGATGAAACTTCGCCACAACCTTCATCACCCGTGATGTACCAAAATTTGTTCATGACATTAAAAAAATCAGGGTCTGCAGTGGTGGTTCCACGGTTCCACCCCAAAATATGTATTTGCTTTCTTCTCGGAAAGTACACACACAAGTTCGATGAAAGTTAACCACGACCTTTATCACCAGTGATTTACCAAAGTTTATTCACAGCATTCAAAAAAAAAAAAATCCATCGTATTTCCTTTCTTCAACCTTTCATATTTTGTGGGTCATCCATGCCTTCCAGTGGTTCCCTGGTTGTCTTATCCAGCCACTACCAGGTGAGTGCCCAGGTGTATTGCCCCTATGTTTTAAAAAATATATATAATCTAAGGATCGTAGTGGAGCTGCCACACACACATGAACGTACAGACGAACAAACAAAGACTGTTGGACAAGACAGTCACTGAGCTTGGCAGAAGTGCGTCACTTCCGGGGGCACTGTGAACACCAGGGACGTCACAACAATTTTCCCGCCTTTCTCCGCACACTCAGCAGGGCATTTCCTAACGAGGAACTTCCTCCTCCCCATGGATGCCAACCTATGGTATTTTCCATGTTCTTAACCTTTTAAATATTGAGTGTCAAGCAAGGAAGCAACTCGTTCCAATTTTTAACGTCTTTGGTCCGACTCGGCGTTTTGAACGGCCGACCTCCCAGAATCGGAGTGAACGCACTAACCATTAACACCTCCGAATCTGGTCAAGTGTGTGTTGGTCAGAGAGTTTGGGAATTTATTTATAATTTGTTCAAGGTACAGGTGAAACTCACCTACTCTCGTTGAAAGGTACCGTGGAACCTTAAACGGGACAGGGACAGGTATCCCACTGCATGCACCACCAACCCGATTTTTAATGAGATTTCACCCGCCACAAAGCCAAAGGCCATTCAAGGTGGGGTCTATAAGTTTGGCTCCATTGAATATTAAACTCACAAGACAAGCTATTTCCATCAAGATGTAGAAACACCCCCCCCCCTCCGTTCCCTCTACCGTGAAAAACACCGATCAAAATCACACCGTAAACCAGCAACAGCACCTGGTGGAGTGCATCGTCTCGCCTCCTGCACTCATTCTGAACAGAAATTCCATCATTAAATTCCTGTTGTGGTCCACTGCTATTTTGGCCCATTTACCCGTATCATCTATGTACCCTATTATGTCCCTTACATTGCTGTTATCGGTGACTTTGTTGATTATTGATTGATTATTAGGATATTCAATGATCACTTTTGTGCACATTTTGTCTAAATTGTGTCAATGAAGATGAATATGAAAAAAATATAAAATGAAAACTATCCTCCCTATGGTTATAATCAACCATATGTATGAAGTTTCGCATTGATCTGTTAAGCAGTTCTGGAGAAGAAGATTTTTTTTGTGTTTTTACTTTCAATACAATATGGCTGCCAGACCAAGTAACTGATGACGTCATCAATTTAATTCTTCACCCACATCTGGTCGTAGATCAGCTTTATGAATTTTCATTTTTTCGGATAAAGATTTCAATTCAGCCAATTATGCCTGGAATTCCACTTCACCGATGACGTCATTGTTATCACCCTATATACCCCAATCGGGAGTTGATGACGTACGCCAGGTTCCAATTTTTTTCGTTGAGCGCTTTCGGAGAAAATGATGTCCAATTTTTCTTCCTTTAATCCAACATGGCTGCCATACCTTGTGATTTGTGACGTCAGAGATATCAATAACATATTCTCCATGGGGATTCCCTGCTGTGTATAAAGTTTCACATCGATCAGACAAGCGGTTGCGGAGAAAAAAAAAAACAATTAAGCGAAAATATATAGATGTGGACACACACACACAAACACACACACACACACACACACACACACACACACACACACACACACACACACACACACACACACACACACACACACACACACACACACACACACACACACACACATAGACAGTGTTGCCATCGTCCCACAACCCCTTTGGAGTGAGACGAACGAGAACAGCACTCAGTAGAGCTCATACTACCAGGATGACCTTTTTTTGGTGTATACTCAGTCGAGGCTCATGGAAGAGCTAGAACAATGAACATATCAGGATATCACAGGATGCAAAAAGAATGGCAGAGAGAGAGGGGGAAACACCAATGGCAGAGTAGAAGGTCAAGATAGAGGTGAGACATGGACAAACAACGAGTGCGCGGAGGAATGGGGTGGCAAGAGAGGACACATGGGGGGGGGATCTGTTTTGATTCGGATGAAATTTTGCGGACAGGTTGGGTGTGTGACAAGGATGAAGTGATTCGATTTTGGTGAAGATCCGAGTCTGAATCCGGATACGAGAATTATTTAATTTAAAAATGATTCTTCACCATTGAGAGATTGGGCCAAAAACTATATATAGCACGATATTTCAAAAAGTTATGGACGGATTCGGACAGAACTTGGTGGACAGGTTGGGTGTGTGACAAGGATGAAGTGATTCGATTTTGGTAAAGATTCGAGTCTGAATCCAGATAGGAGAATTATTTAATTTTTAAAGTGATGCTTCACCATTGAGAGATTTGGCCAAAAACTATATATAGCACGATATTTCAAAAAGTTATGGACGGATTCGGACAAAACTTGGTGGACAGGTTGGGTGTGTGACAAGGATGAATTGATTCCATTTTGGTGAAGATTCGAGTCTGAATCCAGATTGGAGAATTATTTAATTTTTAAAGTGATTCTTCACCATTGAGAGATTTGGCCAAAAGCGATGTACAGCACGATATCTCAAAATGTCATGGGCCCAACATGTTCTCGTGGATCAGGTATTACGTGGCGGAGGTACGCGCTCCACCGAGTACCCTTCTAGTGGAATATAAGCTCAACATCACCGACAGATTTTTATTTTATTTTTAAAAAAAATGGACCAAGCAGGTGTGTACAGGTGAGTTGAATGGATTACGAATGTCATGTGAAGGATCAACTTGCGTACAGACTCTGCCAGTTGTTTGTTAATCCCGAGGATGTGGAAGCAACAAAACACCATCGATAGGAAATTCTTTCAATGCATTTTAATAATTATATTTTATTTACTAGTGAAGTGTTATCAAAATTGTCTGAAGACGAGTAGTCTATTAACTCGTTTTTGACTTGTCCTTTCTCCGTTCGTTGCGGCTGCTCTGAATGGTGTACTCACTAATTATATACCGGGCGGTGTATAAGCTGAACATGTTCATGCTGTGCTGGATTAATTTGATTTTTTATTTTTTTGGCCCGGTGTTCGATCAAATGTAGAAGTCCAGTTTTTTACAAAGCTGCTGCGAAGGATGTAAATGTATATCCGAGAAATGAAATCGAAAGTCTCACTTAAAATTTTTTTTATCGATTTGGAGAAAAAAAAAATACTTGAAATGAGAGCGAGAGATGAACCTTCAGAGTTTAGGCTTTATTCCATTTGATTGGAGCCGCTTCTGTGGGCACACCAGGAAATACAGGTTCAGCTAGGAGTACATAAGCAGAAACGTATACATGTGCAGTTAACCATTGCAGACTAATCCGCGTAAGCACGGAGTTCGATATAATCTCCATTCTCACCAGTCAATGAGCACCTTCAGTTAACGAGCATCAAGTGGACAGCCGATGTCAATAGCAATGCCCCGGGGACAATCCACTCGTGCCGCAGAGACCTCCCCTTATACGCGAGACGCACAACATGTGATCCCGCGTCATGTCCCTCGATTCACGTTAATTCACCACATTCTCCTCACCTTTAAAATGTAACTAGGGGCCCATCTTACACACCATGATTGCTTTAGCTCTATAGGAGTATACATTTCAAGCAACGCGGACTAATTGATCTACAGAAGCATACATGCCAAGCAGCGATTATTTTGAGTTGTAGGAGCATGGAAATGAGCATCGATATATGATATAATGGGCATATAGGAGCATGAGCAGCGAGAATGCCGATAATCCCCTTTACAGATTGAGTCGTCGAGGGGGCCTTATTCGTCGACCTCTCCGGGAGTAAACGGCAGTTTCACTTGAGGGAGACTCCCGATCCTCTTGGTGAGCCTCGACTTGTGCCGGGGATGACTCCTCGATCGCTTCCTCGGGGGGAACACGGCAGCCCTGTCGCCTGGCGGAGTTCCTGGGGGGGAAATGTCAGAAGGAGGAGAGCCAGGAGGTGGTGTACCGGCGGGAGGAGACTGGCGGGAGCCAGATGGCGAACCGACACAGTGGTCTCCCTGCCATCCGGGAGCCTGACATGAGCATACTCTGGATTAGTGTCAATGAGTTCGACCCCCTCCACCAGCGGTTCATACTTGCTTTGTCGTACCGGGCGTTTCATGAACACTGTACCGGGGTGGGTCAGCCAGTTGGGCACCGTTTGACTGTCAACATAACGTCGTTGGTGAGTAAACATACGTTCGTGAGGAGTGGCATTTGTGGACGTGCAGAGCAAAGAGCGTATGGAATTCATTGCGTCAGGAAGAGCAACCCACCCACGCGCGGGGCCCAGTCCACTCGATTTCAGCGCCAGAGTTATGGCTTTCCAATTAACTCCATTATACCTTTCCACCTGCCCGTTTCCCTGTGGTTTGTAACCCGTCGTTCGACTAGTTGCTATGCCGTGCTCTAATAGGAATTGTTTTAGCCCGGCCGACATGAAACACGGCCCTCTGTCTGAATGTATGTACGAAGGTCTCCCAAACATAGCGAAGACGTCAGAGAGACATTTTACGACAGTGCCCGAGGTCATATCCGAGCACGGAAACGCGAAAGGGAACCTTGAATATTCATCAACAACGGTGAATATGTATCTGTTGTCTGTCTCGGTGGGCAGGGGCCCTTTGAAGTCGATGTTTAGTCTCTCGAAGGGGGAAGTAGCCTTGATCAGTCTGCCAGATGCCGCGCCAAAGAATCTGGGTTTTAGTTCAGCACAAACAGGGCATGAAGCATTCATTTGTTTAATATCTTCAACAGAATAGGGAAGATTTTGTCTGCGTACGAAATGTGCCATCCTGGTTACCCCTGGGTGGCACAGAGACACATGGAGGTCTTGCAAAGCCTGACTGATTGTTGCCGAACTGTAGACCCGGGAGAAGGTATCTGCAGCAGGGTTTTCCTTCCCGGGCCGGTAAACAATGTCGTACCTGTAGCAGGCTAGGTCTATCCGCCATCTCATAATTTATTCCATTTGATTTTCTCGGCTCTCTCAACCAAAGATGGACAAGATCTACAAACCAGAGAGGTTCGACGCAGACCCAAACACGACTGACGCAGAAATGAAATGGTCACATTGGTTCTGCTCCTTCTCACACTATCTGACCATCATCGCGGAGGGAGCTGACAAATTTGCCGCTCTCGTGAATCATGTCTCGCCCGGCGTGTACAGGCTCTTCTCGGGGTGCGACACTTACGAAGCAGCGATTGACGTACTGCAGGCACTCTACGTGAAGCCCAAGAACGAGGTATACATACGACATCTTCTCAACACACGCAAGCAAGCAGCCGGGGAGACAATCGATCAGTTCCTGCAAGCTCTGAATCAGCTGGGAAAAGACGGCAGCTTCCGGGCCGTAAGCGCCGAGGAACACCGAAAGGAAGCGACACGGGAGGCATTCATCCAAGGACTCAGATCAGCCCACATACGGCAACGCTTACTAGAGAAAGCGCAACCCACTCTTGACAAGGTAGTCGATCAGGCTCGAGCGATGGATACGGCTCAGCAGCAATCTGAGTCATTTGGGACACCGATGCTGCTCATGAACGCTGCTACGATGGGAACCCAAGGAACCCCACTGGCACAGACACAGCCAGACATGAGGGATGGAGAAACACCTGAGGAGCCGGATACCCAGACCTCGTCAAACTCCTCAGCAACTGCTCCGGTCGGTAAATGCTTCTTTTGTGGGTACAAAAGGCATCCTCGTCAAAAATGTCCAGCCAGAGATGCCACATGCATGAATTGCGACAAGAAAGGGCATTATGCCAGGGTATGTAAATCTACTCTAAGGAGGAATAAACCCACTTCTGCGGCTCTCTACTCGCAAAATAAATTGACTGCAGCCTCCCCGGGGAATCTATCCAAGGCTATCATCAACGTGCGAATTAACGGGCATATGGCTGAGGCACTGATTGATACCGGTAGCTCTGAAAGTTTCGTCAACAGCTCGCTAGTGAAGGGCAGGAAATGGGTAATCCACCCGACTGACAATACGGTATGCATGGCCGCCACCTCACTACAATCCCGCGTACGAGGGTACTGCAATGTTGAATTGGACGTAAAAGGGTACACGCATCGGGATGTAAAGGTGCTGGTGCTTCGTGATTTGTGCGCAGACGTAATTCTGGGTCATAATGTCCTCAAGCAGCACACGAGCATCGAAATACCCTTTGGAGGAAGCAAGCCTCGTCTAATTTTAAATGCGCTGACCACCGCGGAGGTGACGTCCCCCCAGCTGTTCGCTAACTTGTCGCCGGTCTGCAAACCGATAGCGATCAAATCGCGGCGATATACCACTGCTGACATGAATTTCATCACTTCAGAAACCAAGCGATTACTGGAGGAGGGAATTATAGAACCGAGCGATTCGCCATGGCGCGCACAGGTGTTAGTAACCACCCAACTCGACGCCTACCCCCTGCCGCGCATAGATGAGATGGTCGAACGCGTGGCCAATTATAAGGTATTCAGTACCATCGACTTGCGAAGCGCCTATCATCAAATTCCCATCCGAGAGGAAGACAAACCGTACACTGCATTCCAGGCAGGGCGGCGCCTCTACCAGTTCAGAAGGATACCATTCGGTGTCACGAATGGAGTAGCTTGCTTCCAACGGGTTATGGACGACATCATCTCAGATGAAAACCTCGAAGACACTTTTGTTTACGTGGACAATGTCACAGTGTGCGGTAGGGATCAGAGGGAACATGATAGGAATCTGGACAGATTCTTGAGCATTGCTGGAAAATATAATCTGACTCTCAACTACGAGAAATGCGTATTCTCGGCAAGGTCAATTGACCTTCTCGGCTACACGATAGCCGACGGCACAATTAAGCCTGATCCTGAGCGATTGCGCCCGCTCCGTGAGCTTCCACCACCTCAGGACTTGCAGACAATGCGCCGGGTGATCGGGATGTTCGCTTACTATGCAAGATGGATTTCGCAATACTCCGAGAAAATACATCCCCTAGTGCATTGCAAAAACTTTCCACCAGATGCCGCTGTCGTGAAAGCTTTCCACGATCTCAAGGATGATATCAGTAAGTCCGTGGTTTTATCGATCGACAGCTCGGTGCCCTTCGTGGTGGAGACCGACGCTTCAAATCACGCCATAGCTGCAACACTTAATCAGTCTGGGCGGCCGGTCGCTTTCTTCTCGAGAACTCTCTCTAGAAGCGAGCAGAGACACTCGGCAATAGAGAAGGAGGCGTACGCCATCGTCGAAGCGCTGCGTAAATGGAATAAATTGAAATGAGAGCGAGAGATGAACCTTCAGAGTTTAGGCTTTATTCCATTTGATTGGAGCCGCTTCTGTGGGCACACCAGGAAATACAGGTTCAGCTAGGAGTACATAAGCAGAAACGTATACATGTGCAGTTAACCATTGCAGACTAATCCGCGTAAGCACGGAGTTCGATATAATCTCCATTCTCACCAGTCAATGAGCACCTTCAGTTAACGAGCATCAAGTGGACAGCCGATGTCAATAGCAATGCCCCGGGGACAATCCACCCGTGCCGCAGAGACCTCCCCTTATACGCGAGACGCACAACATGTGATCCCGCGTCATGTCCCTTGATTCACGTTAATTCACCACAATACTAATCAGCGATCGTCATTTCCGGAGTTGCTGAGGAAACTTCCTGCTCATGGGTTCGTATTTCAAGCGCGGCTCGTGCTTTCTCCCTCTCGCGGATTCGACCCGCGGTTTGATCCCGACGGGTTTTTCGTGTTATGTGTTTATATTTTTATATATATATATATATATATATATATATATATATATATATATGTTAATTTTTCACCTTCACCTCCAAACAAGATGGAAGGAGTGTTGTTGGGGCGGATTGGGGGAGGTTTTCCCGACGTTGGGCCTCAAACTGTCATGGCCGACGGCGCCGTGAGGCGATTGTCGAATTCGGTTTCTCTCGAAACATTTAATTTCTGTGAACTTTTTATTCATCGTTTCCCTCAGCTATTCCTTCACTCGATGCGAATGTTTACAATTTATTTCTAATTTAATCTCTTCATTTATTTATTTAATCCCCTCCCTGAGGGTTCCAGGTTCGAGTTGGGGTTTCGAACCCGGTTGATTTTGCTCGCCCTCAGCAGCTGCTCCGGACGATGCGGCGAAAGAGCGCGTCATCGATCGAGGCCACAACATATGGAAGAAGTACACGCCGTTCCTGTACGACCTGCTCATGCCCCAGGTGTTAGAATGGCCCAGTCTGACCGTGCAGTGGCTTCCGGACATGAGCAGGTGATCTTCGTCTCTGTCATTCCACGAGAGCGGCAGGAAGGGTCATGTTATTAAAATCCTCTCTGGGGGTATATATAGATTGCGGTAGATCTGGGCTCGAGACTCAATGAAAGTGCCAAACCGGCCCCTGTCGACCCGGCATTGGTGGAACCCCACGTGGACCGGTTAAAATGGACCCGCTTGGTTGTGATCCGTTGCCCGACGAGCGATTTTTGAGTCACCGTTTGCTGTTTTCAGGCCCGAAGGTAAAAATTACACCGTGCATCGACTCGTCCTTGGAACTCATACGACCGACGAACCGAACCATCTTTTCATCGCCAGCGTGCGGCTCCCGAACGACGACGTGCAGTACGATGCTTCGCACTACGACAAGAATACGGGCGGTGAGTCGCTGCTCTCAAGGCTCGTTCATTGGTGACCACAATGTGTTTATAACATGTGTGTATCAACTTAAAGGGTCGGTGTTTGTCAAATTACAATTGTCGGGCGACGGCTTGCGTGATGATGTTCTCCGTCGGACAGAGTATGGAGGCTTTGGCTCCGTCGGAGCCAAAATTGAAGTGGCCATCAAGATAAATCACGAGGGAGAAGTCAACCGAGCGCGGTACATGCCACAAAACCCGAACATCATCGCCAGCGAAGCGCCGACAGGCGAGGTCCTCGTGTTCGACTGCACGGGGGAATCGTCAATACCCGGTAAGACGGCCTCAACCCCTTCGATTTGCGAGCGCCGCTCGCTTCGCTTCCTTAAACAAGCTGTTGAGATGGAGGTGGAATGTGGGAGGGTTAAGAACCTGTAGCTGCTGGCAAAGCACCTGGAATTTGATGAGTGCGAGTGAGACGCTTGCTGAGCCGAACGGTGTTCTCGCAGACCCGAGTGGAGAATGCAATCCCGACCTACGGTTGCTTGGACACCAGAAGGAAGGCTACGGATTGTCCTGGAACCCCAACCAGAGTGGACACCTGTTGAGTGCATCGTATGATCACGTGTGTTGCTTTTCATTGTTTCATTGTCCATCACGACTTTTTTTTTTGTCGGTTTAGATCACTTAAGTCTCGCCTTTCAACCGCAGAGCGCACTCGACTGTATTACGGGGAATAGTTTTCAAAGTTCAAGCACCTTCTCCTCTTCTGAACTTGAGAGGAATCCTTTGTGGTTAAGACACTTGCGGTTTGGATTGTGGGAATAATTGGGCGCAGCTGCCTCTGGTTGAGAAACGTGCCGGGCGTATAACTTACAGTTACGAGGCACGCACGCACGTGTTCATGAGGCACGCGGTCGGACTACAATGCCTACAGGGCCCACCAATTGTTTGTTCGCGTCGGCACAGCATCTTTCTTCCCCGTGACCATCGTCCGATGCTGCTTGCAGACCATATGCCTGTGGGACATCGGGACGGCGCCGCGAGAGGGCAAGATCTTGGACGCGAAGACCGTCTTCACGGGACACACGGCGATTGTCGAGGACGTCAGTTGGCATCCGGAACACAAATCTTTGTTTGGTTCTGTTGCTGATGATCATAAGCTGATGATGTAAGCATCTGGATTTTGCTTTTGCTTTGTCATTTGAGTTTTCAGTGAGATTCTATTTCGCTGGAGGTCAGGAAGCTGTTGCTGGGTTTGGAGGGTGTTGATCGTAACGTAACCTTGCCTCTGTGTACCCACAGATAAGTTGTGGACCCTTGAGCGAATTTGTTTAATGTTTTGTGTGACATTGGTCACAAAGATAACATGCTGAGGGTGAGAAATCGTGATGACGTGAGAAGTACGTGTGGGATCTTTGTGAAGGGTTTTGAGGATGTGCTTCTGCCGTTTGATGCAGCGTGGTGTGCTTGATGCTTGGATATGTGGAACCAACGCTTGAGCTGCCACGGATACCCTACCTGTGGCTCCAACCCTTGTTGCTCGTGCATTGATCTCGCAGGTTGAGAGTAACCTTTACAGAGGTAGTTGTCCAGCTACTGCGTAATAGACCACCTGGATAGCTCCCTCATCGCTTTGTCCCTTCCGATACATTGCCTTTTTTTTACGTTCTGCAGCTGGGACACTCGCTCCAACGACATCTCGAAGCCGAGCCATTCTTTGGAAGCTCACGCAGCCGAGGTCAACTGCCTTTCCTTCAATCCCTACAGCGAGTTCGCCTTGGTCACAGGCTCTTCTGACCAGGTGGGTTTTTAACCTGGCTACGCCAACTCCTTGGAAACAGCAATGTTGGTTGATTTACCGGGGATAACTCACACTAACATGGTGCTTCCCAATTTTACATGGAACAGAAACCACGCTCAGGTAACCACCTTGATCGCCAACAATGCTGTCACTGATAATCTGATCATCTTGTCGATAGTCCACCCGTGCCACCATTAATTGTTTTTTTGACCATCCCATTCCCACGCCCGCTCCACGCCAACCATTCCTATGCCGTATGCAGACGGTCGCTCTCTGGGATCTGAGAAACCTGAGCCTGAAGATGCATTCCTTTGAGTCTCACCAGGATGAAGTGTTCCAGGTAATCCGTCGAGCAGCGGCACGACACCCGCGTACAGAACACCACCACACGTAGATTGTATGGATCGTGAATGTGGAGCAAGTGCAGTTAAGATTCGAGGACCACCGGTATGTTGGTTCACCAAAGAGTGGAGATCAAATGTGGGGGGGGGGTGAGGGGGGTCAAAATGTTTTTTTTCCGTTTTTGACGGAAAAACTCTCCGATCACTGTAGGGACGTAAAATTGTGATTGGTGATCTTTCAATGCGAACTTTACATTAAATTGATAAGTAAGCTGTGACCACATGTCTTCTTCTGTATGCAACACAAGGCTGTGGGGTAGTATCATTGGCTGATGTCAATGTCCTCTGTCGTTAAGAGTCGGAATTTGGAATTTGTTGAGAATTCCAGCAATCATGTGACCACTGGTGTGTTATATATGTTAATTGAAAACCTGTGAAGTGATTTTTTTTATCCACTTTGTGGGTGATTTGCACAACTCATTCCTCCTAAACGAGTTTTGTATTCTTGGAAATGAAGTCGTCATCAGTAAAAAAATGATCCCCAGAGACGAATTGGCATGTTGCTGTTCCAATTCTCGTGTTCCAATTCTCCATTGGAATTGAACATCAATTTTCTTCGATTCAGGTGCCCATTCCATCAGTGTAAAAACATGGCAGAGAGATCATTGGCCTCACACAAAGGGGGAAGGCTCGATAGCAATTTTTGGCCTCGCCCAAAGGGACGGCCCATTGTGAATTGTTGGGCCAGGCCACGTCGTTTGCTTCTCCAGAAGGAACAGGCCGGTGATGTCGGTTACGTCACAAGGGACAGGTTATTGTAATGGATTGCATGCGTTGCGCAGATCTACTGTTCGTTTTTTTAAAATATACTTCGACAGGCCTTCTGAGTTGTTACTGCTCTGGGTTGTTTGTTGAAATAGCAATTGTTCAATGGAAATTTGATCATCTTTGTTTGCAACCTGAATTATTCGGTGTGTGTTGCTGTCTGTGATAACAGGTTCACTGGTCCCCAGACGCCGAAACCATTCTAGCATCGAGCGGTAATGACCGCAGGCTTAACGTGTGGGATCTAAGGTAGGTTTGCTTCTTCGAGGCTAAGTATTGAACCATGAGAGGGGAGGCCTTTCTTTAGACTGGCTGAAGGCAGCTGTCCTGTTTGCTTATGATTTGCTTGTCCCTCTTCCATTGTCGTGGGAGGGGTACAAGCTGAAAGAGAGAAGAATGGGTGGATGGGGTTTAAATGTGAAAGACAGGAGTGAGGGAAGAGTACATGATTGTGAATATAATACTCCAGGTGGGGATTGAAGTCCCATCATTTTATAAATCTTCTGCTGATGGCTTCTTGATTGCTGAAAAACAAATAAATTTAAAAGACAGCGAAGCAGCCAATCAGCAAAGTTTGTCGGCTCGTGCTGCGGTGGACATTCGAATTATTTAAATGTCCTTTGTGACGGTTGAAGAAAGAGCTGCAGGCTTGAATTTTCCACACTAGAAAGTGAACCTAAACTCCAGGTGAGAGTGCTCAGGTGTGCGAGGCAATCGGAATGTGCGAGTTCGACATGACATTGCGGGAAAGCTTTCTGTGTTTTTTGTTTTTCACGCTCTGCCGGTGTCCTGCTGCCCTGGTTTATTCACCTTGCCTGTTTGCAGAAAAATAGGGGAGCAGCAGTCAGACGTGGACATGGAAGACGGACCACCTGAGCTCTTGGTGAGTGTTACAGGATTTGGCTAAAATTGGTGACGGCGGTTGAAAGGTCGCCTGAGAGAGGAAACAAGGATGCAGGGTAAATTGAGTCGCTGTACCCGTTGGCAGTTTGTGCACGGAGGTCACACGGAAAATATTTCGGAGTTTTCCTGGAACCCCAACAAACCCTGGGTGATCTGCTCGGTTTCCGAAGGGAACATCATGCAAGTGTGGCAGATGGTAAGGAAGCAGTGCTGCCTTCCCCCCACAAGTCTGTCGAAATCATTGTGTTGTGAGCTTTTGGAAATCTATCCCCCCTTGCTTGCTTGTACAGGCTAAAAACATCTACAGCGTCTAAGACGCAGAAGCGGGCGCGGCTGAAGTCGAAGCAAACACCTGAGCAGGAAGATTGGGTTTATTTTTATTCAACTTTATAAATGAGCCAAACATTGGTTTTCTTTCTCATCCCCTTTTTCTGCAACAACTGTGTTGGCTTTGTACCATCATGGAATTTAACTTTTGTAAACCTCCTCCCAGCATCCAGGGATCTCTGTTTGCTGTGTTGTTTGTTCACTTTATGCTGTAAATGTTGGTCTTGATGCTCTGCTGATCAAACCAGCTCAGTGTTGTTGATGCTTCCAGCCAAGTGAAGTAAACTTATACGATTGCATTGATGGTGTGTAATCTGTGATCTCTCTCTCTCTCTCTCTCTCTCTCTCTCTCTCTCTCTCTCTCTCTCTCTCTCTCTCTCTCTCTCTCTCTCTCTCTCTCTCTCTCTCTCTCTTTTGCTGTTGATCTCGACAATATCTTTACCTGAAGGACGATACGTCAGAGATGGTTAAAACGAATGATGCTGTCGCAACTTTAAAAAAATAATAATTATACCCCAAAAGGGTGGGTGGGAGGGGAGGGGGATCAGGCGACTAAAAGTGAGCCAACCATTCAAGTCAGGGGTTTGACATGGCTTGAAGTTACTTCTCTAAATTCTTACCACCAAAGTAACCAAGGCAACGCAAACTCCGACCAAAGCATTAACACCACTCGATGACAGCACTTCTCCAGGAAGACCGTCTGTGGAACGAGCAGTTACTGGGAGAGACTCAAATGAGATTAGTTACCTGCATAGTCCGTGAGCAGCAGCTGCGGCTGTCTGGACACGTGGCTCGTTTTCCTGACACTGATCCTGCTCACCAGATTCTCTCAGCGAGGGAGCCTCGTGAGTGGAGTCGGCCAATGGGCCGACCACGTGCCTCGAAATTGTAGTAGGCTGATCGGCATCTTAAGGAGATGGGGATGGGCCAGGTATCTGCCTGAGGGATGGCCAGACCGAAGGCCCCTGGAGGACCGGCGGAAAGTGGACGTAGCGACGCGCTGCCTCAGCGCATGCTCCCATACCTGACCTGACGGGCCAGGTATCTGCCTGGGGGATGGCCAGACAAAGGCCTCTGGAGTACCGGTGGAAAGTGGACATAGCGACGCGCTGCCCCAGCGCATGCTCCCATACCTGACCTGACCGAACTTGAACAGCAACATAGTCTGCCTTCAATTTTGTTCCACAATAAAAGCTTTAGAATATACCATTTCCCCTTCATTGTGAAAACCTTTCGAACATCCCGCGTTAACGAAGGAATTTTGCCTTTTTTTTGTAATATTCTTCACCCTCTGTGACGTGTTTCCACACAAGGTCACGGAGAGCTGACCGAACATGTGATGTGACACATTATCGTGACTATCAATCTGGTTCAGTAGACTTCTTCCATGAGTGAAGCCTTCGATAAACTGTCTTCCTGGTGTTTCACAGGCAGGGTGATTCATGAATGTGTGTGCCGTCCCTCGGATGGACGTTAAACGGGAATCCTGGCGACCAGAATTCGTTGGTCGACGTTCAAGATCCCACGGTGTCCTTTGTGAAGAGAAGGCAAGCCATCACCGGCATCATGGCCAAATTACAAAATCCTACCATAATAGACAGGTCTCTGCCAGGCAAAAACTGCCCTTTTTTCCAGTCAAGGTTTTCTCTGCTGATTTATGTACTTTGGAACATACTCTTTCAAATAAGCTTCTGGGCCATCCTGAATTTTTCCGCAAATCCAATATGGCAGCCAAAATCCAATATGGCTGCCCCATATATTTCAATGCACAGCAAACTTTTTTCTGGTGCATTTTACACGCCATAAATGTATTACCAACAGATAGAAACATGATGACAAACTACACAAATATCATATTGGAATTGTTCTATGACGTCTCCTTGACGTTGAAATGACGTCATAGTCGACCGATCGATATCAGAAATTCAATGCACTGCAAACTTTTTCTGGTGCATTTTACACCCCATAAATGTATTGCCAACAGATAGAAACATGTCACTAAACTACCAGAATAAACCTTTATTTCTATTCTGTGATGTCTCCTTGACGTCAAAATGACGTCATAGCACCCATAATTTCAAATTTTATCAAACTTTTTATTTTGAATGAATTAAAATCGGATAGAAATGTGGTATTCTAATCACTGGTCCATAAATTTTCAATGACAGCAAAATGACGTCATATTAGGTACAGCGACCTCTCCTCGCTGTGCCATACTAGATTTCAATGTCAGAGAAGCTATTTGGGATTAGTCCAACAAATACACGAATTGAAATGTATTTCTATTCCCTGTCAATGATCCCAGATGCTTAGTTATTGTTTTAAAAAGTCACAGTTCTAAAAGCACAGAAGCTTTTCAATTCTCAGTCACTAAGGTCTATATCGCTGTCTTCACTCTCGAAGTCAGAATCAAGTCCGCAGTTATCTGAAGAACATTCTTCCATGTCATCATCAGTTTCAGAACTTTCTCCATCTCCTTCGTATTCCTCGTCACTTCCTGATTCTTCAGCTGTTTCCTTGGCACCATCTCCTATAAAAGAATGAGCAAAATTTTATCCAGGATTCAGAAATAGGAAATCATACAAAAAGTAACATTTTGATTAAATGGACACTTCTGAATTACTTACCATGGATTTTAATCCTGTCGGTAATGCCAGTAAAATTTTCCGAGTTGCTTGTAGTCTTCCTCTTTCTTTGTGGAGGCGGCTTTCCTCCTTCTGTGAGAACATCGGCATCTCTGGCACTCTCAATGTAACCCTCTGCAAAATTAAATTTGGATAATATGAAGGATGCACAAACCCACAACATTGAAATGAGATTAAATCATCACTTTAGGGATATTCTGAGATTTTACCTGGCTTTTTTCTTTTTCCACAATCGACCTCTCTGTCTTCTGATTGTCTGCTGGTAGTCCTGTCTATCTTCTTCCGTCGAAGCTGGCTTCTCTCTTCTGTTGTTGAATCATCTTCATCGGCATCATAGTCAGTAAGACCTGCAAGAGGAACATCGACTATTTACTTCAAATTAATTTAACCATGGTTGGACCAATTATGAGCAACTTATATTGGGATGAATTGCATTGTTTAGAGATCCAAAGAAGTTAAGTAATACCTTGAATTCGTCTTTTCCTGCTCTTTGTCTTTGCCAGTGTTGGAGGTAGTTGTGGACAGGTGAACCATACTGGTTTAATACCATCCTCAGTAGTTTCCCATCCTCTGTCAGTGATGGAAGGATATTCGATATTTTGCCCGAGACACTGGTTCCATAGCCATGCCTGCAGGTCACTTCGTTTGAGATGCTGTTTGGTGCTATTCTCGTCTGGAAGGATGCTGCAACTAGATTTCACCTTCTGGCTGTTTACATTCTGATCCTTGTCCCAACAAAGCTTTCTTGTTCCGTTCCAGAGTACATGCAAGTTCTGAAGAAGCTTTTAGCACTCTCGACATCTTGAACAGATTGGTCGGATCTGCCCAGCTGCGAAAGTGGATGGCACTTTTCCTGTTTCAACATTTTCTTCCATGGCTTGACCTTGCCAATGCAAAATGGCAATGATGTTGTGTCACATCCTGTGATGCTGTGATATGCCGGAAGAATTTTGAACACACCGTCTCCATAATGATTTGTTAGTTTCTTCACAATAACATAACGATGGTCAATCTTCATAAACCAGTCATGCGGTGGTTTACAGATGGAATAGGCATAGCTCAGGAGGACCAGTACGTCTGTGTCAGTAGCTCTGATGATAACAGGATCTTCAGACTTGCTTGCATGAAGAACAAGCCGGGTGTCAGCTTCATGATGGTTGCAGGATTCGAGCTTTTGAACATCAGTTCGTGTGATCAGCCAAGTTTTCTCTTCTTCTGTCACAATCAGTGGAATTCCTAGTTTTGATCTGACTGAATTGGTCTTGTAGTAGCCAACAGGGAATTGAATCAGCTCTGTCTTGTTTTCGGAATTGTGCAGAAATAAGTCCCAATCTTTGCCACCGGGCATACTCTGCTCTGGACTTTTGATGTGAATTCTTCTACCAGGAGTTCCTCGGCGCCGTTGGGTTAACTGCTTTGTTGTGGCTGTACTGTATGAATCAAATATGATTACTTTCGCAAACTTCGTTTGACGAAGGTATTGTATTGACCCCTGTGTATTTATTTATTGGTAAATATGTGTGCAGACAACATTGCGCAAAAACTGCTGGACCGATTTGCATGAAATTTTCAGAGATGATGTGCAGTTACTCAAGGATGCCAGGCGAAGCTTTTGGGAGCGATCGGATCAAAGGTCAAGGTCAAGGTCACAAAAAGGTCAAAATCGTTTTTTTGCGATTAAAGTGTCAATTTTGTTCCGATTTACATCAAATTAAGTCCAAAATGTTCAGTATTCAAATCCCGATCCACTGATATAGCGTATGGTATAGTGTTTGCAACCCTAATTAGTCTGTGGAAGTCAAAGGTCAAGGGGGTCACCAAAATGGAGTTTTTGATTGGGGAAGCGTTGTGGACAACATTACACAAAAACCACTTCGCAGATTGTCATGAAATTTTGTGGATGTGTTTGGCATCACGAGAGGACAAATCGATTAGATTTTGGGAGCGATCGGATCAAAGGTTAAGGTCAAGGTCACAAAAAGGTCAAAATCGTTTTTTCGCGATTAAATTGTCAATTTTGTTTTGATTTACAGCAAATTAACTCCAAAATGTTCAAACTTAAATTCCCCATCCTCTAATACGACACATGATATAGTACTTTGTCACCCAAGGCAGCGGTTGGGGGTCAAAGGTCAAGGGGGTCACACAAATTCACATTTATATCGGAAAGCGTTGTGGACAACTTAACGCAAAAAAAACAAAACGCAGAGAGGCTTTAATTGTTTTGTATTTGTTTGGCATCATGAAAGGACAAATCCATTAGATTTTGGGAGCAATCGGATCAAAGGTCAAGGTCACAAAAAGGTCAACATCGTTTTTTCATGATGAAAACGGTTAATATTTTTCCGATTTACATCAAATTAACTCCAAATTGTTCAGTGTTCAATTCCCCATCTTCTGAAATGACACAAGGTATAGTACTATTGTCACCCAAGGTAGCGGTTGTTTGGTCAAAGGTCATGGGGGTCACGAAATGCATATTTGTATTGAGATGCGTTGTGGACAACTTAATACAAAGGTAACTAGTGGCTGCGGCGAAGGTATGCGCTCTACGAGTGCCCGTTCTAGTTCCAAGCTGTTTTGGCTTAGACTGGCTTGGTGGTCTATCATGAACTTTCAAATATATTCGTACATTTGCTTTGAAGTATCGAAAAGTTCACGTTACTATTTAAAGATTATTCCATTTTTGGTATTGTCATTTCGTAAATACATTTTTTATTTCGTAAACACACGTTATATCGTAAATACGTAAAAACATTATGACGGGTGTCGCAATTGGACGAATGAAGGCACGTGACGAAATATCAGAATTTGTTGTTGTTGTTGCTTTTTTTAAAATTTGTTCGGGGAAATTACAAGCAACGTTGCGATGCCGTTGCTAGGGCTCGTAGACGCATATTCGGACGAACACGATCTCCACATATATTGGACCTACCTACCAAATGTCATTCGAATATGTTGAGTGGTAAAAGGTGCTCCGCTTGGAAAAAGTTTTGGGACAGACACACATGGGAATTACCAGAATAAGGGCGCAAAAGAGCAGCCATTAAATGATGCCCTTATCCCTGACGTCTTATCCTTTGTAATAAATCACGGAAACGATGTTCATTTCAAGAGGAATGTTATTGCCTCTGAGGTCCTTTATTGCATGAACAATGCAGTAACACAAATATCTAAATCATGTTTTCTTGCCACGGAACTGTGCCAGCTGGGGCGTTAACCCAGTGCTTGAGGAGATTCCCGTTTTTTCCCTTCCTTGGAGGCAGTGTTGTGGCCTGTAGCTGTCTGCGTATCCTCCAAGTGATGTCCCTCTCGCCATGCTCCTGGAACAACGTCGCATTTCTCCTTCTCTGCCGGGTCTAGATGCTGGTTCTGTAGTCCTAGGTGTCTGTGATTTAAAAAAAAAAATTTATTAACTTATAAAGCGCACCTACAATAAAAACACGCCTTGCAATGTGCAAATCAATAATTAATAATATAATGATACTTGAAACATTTAATGAAGGTAAATCATATCATTCAAAGAAGCATAGGCTAAAACTTTTTTTGCATTCTATAAAGTATAACATATGCGATGTAAACATGAATTACCTGGTCCTCATGAGGTTGTGCAGAATCACGCATGTTTTGACTATGAGCTTGACAGTCGAGGGGTGATGCTGCATGGTAGTTAGCAGAACCTGGAATCTGTTAGCCAAGATGCTGAATGCATTTTCTGCTACCCTCCTTGCTCGGCTAAGCCTGTAGTTGCAGATGCGTTGGTCATTCGTCATACCCCGGAGGCTGTAAGGCTTCATCATGGTTGGTCGTAGAGCAAACGCATCGTCACCGACAAAGAAGTACGGTACGTCCTGGTTGTCATCTGGAAGAGGCTCAGGGTCAGGGAAGCCAAGGGTACCGTCTTCAGCGCATTACTTCAGCTCACAATCATTATAAATCTGCGCATCTGATGCCGATCCAGAACCTCCGACATCTGCCCAAATTAATTTGTAGTCTGCATCCACAAGCGCCATCAGAACAATGGAGTAGAATTCTTTATAGTTGCAGTATTGGGACCCACTCTTTGGAGGAGAGCGGCAGGCCACGTGCTTCCCGTCAAGTGCCCCACATTTATGGGGAAAGTTCCATCGTTGGTAGAACTTGTTGGCTATGGCGCGCCAAGCATCAGGAGTACTTGGGCAAACAAGCACCTCATCCACGTATTCGTCAATAATAGCTTGACACACTTCTCTGACGACTAGGGACTGCGTGTTATGAGGGACCCTCCATCCGAACTTCATGGAGGCATACTTGCTTCCAGAGGCAAGGTGACGCAAAGTCAGTGCCAGCCTCATGCGCTCAAGCGGATCCCTGTAGAAGGTGTACTGCTTGGTTATCCTCGGACTCACTCTGGCCAGCAGCTCGTCGAACATCGCTGGGGGCATTCGCAGGAAGTTGATGAAGGAAGCATGATCCTCGTTCGGAAGTTCCACCATGAGCTGGTCATATATGCCGTAATGGCGTCGCCTCCCGATCCATGGTCTCACCCAGTTCCTTCTCCTCCGTTCACGCCTTCTTCTCCCGGCTCTATTGGCACGCAACTGGTGCAGTGTCAACTCGATGAAGTCATGTTGATGTTCGAGGACAGGTAGGTATTGTCGTCTCAGCCTTGCCGTATCCTCCATCTCTGGGAATAACATGGACATGTACTCACCACGAAGTCTAAAAAAAGACGGGTTCCTCCTGTGAAGGCCCTTTTTATTTACCAATTCCCCGAATCGCTTCCAATACGTCATTATACGTCATGTGTTAGTTAGAAACGCGTTCAGTAAGTTCTGTGGTCGTCCTGAAGACGTCAAATACGTCTACATACGTATTTGTGCGGAGGACATGCTTTACAAGTAATTCCCAAGCACGTTACTCATAGGTTATAAATAAGTCACGGGAACCCTAAACATTACTTTGACGTGTTTCGACTGATGAGTAACTTACAAGTAACGTGTGTCGACGTGTGGCAACGATCGCATAACGTGCCTACAACCTATGGCCAGCGTAGCAGAACGTGTTAGTCATACGCCGACATACGTCGTAAAATTTCAAGCATGCGAGAATTTGAGGAAAACACAAAAGTACGGCATTTAAAGCCAGCGTACTACGACGTATGACAGTGTTTTTGAGCGTGGTTTTAACGTATACGAAACGTCCCCATACCGTGTTTGATGTGTGCCAGCGTTTTCTACAGGTTTTCATAAATCGGCATACGTTGGCTAAATCGTCAAGGTGTGACAGCGGCTTCAGACTTCATGTGGTCACAAAGATTGGAATGTGTTTTGTTCTCGTTTTCATGTGAATACCTTGAACGTCACGAACATTCATGTCCTTTCCTCTTCCCCCGACCATCTCCCCCAATACAGATTGGTAAACTCTTCTTATTTATAAACCCCCCCCCAGCCAATACAAGTTGGTGAACGCTCCTCACTTCGACCCATACCCCTCCCCCCCAATACGACTTGGTTCTAACTGTAATCCCTCCCCCCCCTATACGACTTGGTTCTAACTCTAACCCCCCGATACAACTTCGTTCTAAATCTAACCCCCCACCCGATACAACTTGTTTCTAACTCTAACCCCCCCCCGATACAACTTGGTTCTAACTCTAACCCCCTCCCCCGCCGCCGATACAACTTGGTTCTAACTCGAACTCCCCTCCCGATACAACTTGGTCCTAACTCTAACCGCCCCTCCCCGATACAACTTGGTTCTATCTCCAACCCCCCCCGATACAACTTGTTTCTAATGTTTCTAACTCTAATGCCCCCCCCCCGATACAACTTGTATCAAAGATCAACTTGTTTCTAACTCTAAACCTGCCCCTCGATACAACTTGGTTCTAACTCTAACCCCCGATACAACCTGGTTCTAATTCTAACTCTCCCCCGATACAACTTGGTTCTAACTCTAACTCCCCCCCCCACCGATACAACTTGGTTCTAACTCGAACCCCCTCCTGATACAACTTGGTTCTAACTCTAACCGCCCCCGATACAACTTGGTTCTATCTCTAACCCCCGATACACTTTGGTACGAACTCCACCCCCCCTCGGTACAACTTGCCTCTACCTCCACCCCCACCCTCACCCCCCCGATTCAACTTGGTTTTAACTCTAACCCCAAACCCCCGATACAACTTGGTTCTAACTCGAACCCCCTCCCCCGATACAACTTGGTTCTCTCTCCAACCCCCCCCCCGATACAACTTGTTTCTAATATTTCTAACTCTAACGCCCCCCCCTATACAACTTGGTTCTAACTCTACCCCCGATACAACTTGGTTCTAACTCTAACCCCCCACCACCGCCGATACAACTTGGTTCTAACTCGAATCCCCCTCCCAATACAACTTGGTTCTAACTCTAACCCCCTACCCCCCGATACAACTTGGTTTTAACTCTAACCCCCCCCCCCAATTACATCTTGGTTCTAACTCGAACCCCGCCCTCACCCCCTCCCAATACAACTTGGTTCTAACTCTAACCCCCTCCCCCGATACAACTTGGTTTTAACTCTAACCTCCCCTCCCCCCCCGATACAACTTGGTTCTAACTCTAACCCCCCCTCTCCCCGCCCCACCGATACAAATTATTTAATCCTCCTCACTTCTACCCCTATCCCCCTCATTCAGTTGGATGAACTCTCATTTGTGAGATTGATATAATTGTATAATTCATATAATATAATTATATAATAGATATTGATGTTATTTCATCAATTGAGATCGACATGAGAACGCGGAGGGCGGGGCCAGGGCGGGCGAACGAATGAGCGACGTGAGAACGCGGGGGGCGGGGCCAGGGCGGGCGAACGAATGAGCGACGTGAGAACGCGGGGGGCGGGGCCAGGGCGGGCGAACGAATGAGCGACGTGAGAACGCAGGGGGCGGGGCCAGGGCGGGCGAACGAATGAGCGACGTGAGAACGCGGGGGGCGGGGCCAGGGCGGGCGAACGAATGAGCGACGTGAGAAAGCAGGGGGCGGGGCCAGGGCGGGCGAACGAATGAGCGACGTGAGAACGGCGGGGGGCGGGGCCAGGGCGGGCGAACGAATGAGCGACGTGAGAACGCGGGGGGCGGGGCCAGGGCGAACGAGTGAGCGAGACGACGACGAGTGACAGTTGTATAAAAGGGCGGGGTCACGTGAGCCCGAATTTGAATCAGAGAACGGAGCTTTGTGGAGAGTTCATGTTCTCATCGAAGGCTCCACGAGAGACGTTTACGATGGAATCGGCACGAAAATCCGGAGACCTCGTCCAGCCAGAGCTCCTGGGATGTCCCTGTGAAGACGGTGGTGCTGAGAGGGCTCGTTACGGTCAGACTCGTCCGAAACCGATGTCTGTGTGTCTGTCTCCATGTTCTCCGTCCTCTCCCTCCCCAGTCAGACAAAACGATCGATTTAATTAACGTGGTTTTAATATCGCGAAGTCACGATGGGCCAAATGTCCTCCTGTATCAAAGATCGATTCTGCATGACGGTGAGGAGACGCCACAACCGCCATTTTATTTTCACCTTCTCCCTTCCCGCCATTTTATTTGAGTATTTTACATTCCCCTGGTTTCTCTCTCTTGAGACCCGTTTTCCCCTTGTTGCGGTGTTTAAATAGTGAGTGAGTCGAGGGGTGAAGACCCGTGTTCAGGATTTAGTGCTCGGTTGGGATTGTACATGACCGAGTCCTCCACACAACCAAAAGGGTCCCAGTGTTTGTCCTTTGTCGGATTTGCAGGGACGAGCCTCGGACACAAGAACACGATGTGGACACAAGACAAGTGTATTCAGTAAATTACAAGAACATGTTTTCTTCGTCTCGAGGGTTTTCCGAGAAATGTGAACGCGAGGTGCATTTTGGGTAAAAGTTGGGAACCTCACTTTTTTAAACATAATTAGGGAATGATAAACTTGATTAATCCGGTTCCTAAACCGAATTTTGAGTTTTTGACAATCTAATTAGCATAAACAAAATGGCTGCCAAATTACAACTTTTTGACACATTCTTGGGGTTAGCATTGATATGGGTGGGGGAGTGGGAGGAGGGAGGGGAGGGAAGAGGAGAGGGGGAAGGAGGGAGGGAGAGAGTGGGAGGCGGGTGGGAGGGATTTGGTTGGACTATACAGTGAAATTTTGAGACAAAACGACCGTTTTTTCAGTGTATATCTGATTGTTATTGACACATTCATAAATACTGAAAAAACTTTTTGTTGCAGCTCTTAGCTGGTTCACTGAAATGTTCCTGTAAACGTCCCCAGAACTCACCACGTGCAGGTGGCTGCAATTCGAGTTCCATAATATATTTATATATAAATTTATTTTATATATAATATATATATATTTTTTAATTTATTTTTATTAAGTTGTACACATTTTCGATATGTCATTTGAACACGAGAATATAAATAAAGAATAATTATGTGGTAAGACAATTTTATAAATTATATTTATATATCTGTCTATAATTCCAGCAATCTGTGTGTGTGTGTGTGTGTGTGTGTGTGTGTGTGTGTGTGTGTGTGTGTGTGTGTGTGTGTGTCTGTCTGTGACCGCTGTTTCTCGACAACCACTGGTCCGATCTAATTGAAACTTGCCAGATATATTGCTGGGGACCTGAGAATGTGCCTTTTCAAGGTTTGATATTAATTGGACAAGTGGTTCCCAAGTTATGGCCATTTATTTACCAACCAATGACAGGACACGTGCTGCGTAGGCGTGGCCGATGCGCCATTTAGTTACCAATCACAGGACACGTTGCTGCGTGGGCGTGGCTGCGTATGCCAGTGCACGGCCGGCCGACGATGACGTCACGTGCCGTGCTGGTTATGATGGGGATCGATCGGTGCCTTAGTTACCGTGGGGTAGGAGTGCCAATGGTAAATGGCAGCAAATGTCATGGCAAGCAAAGACAGGGAGGAAAACTTGATTTTAATTAACTCTGTGTGTGTAAGTATCACAGCAGTTGTTACTTCAATGCAAGCGATAATTGGTGGAATGATGTGAACATTCCGTACGGGCACGCACTACTTTTGGATAATGATGACAATGTATTCTAATAATTTCTCGATTTCTTATCCGCATTTATAGATAAACACAATGCCCCAATCCAGTCGTCGTTTATGAAAGCGAAGGAATGGCCTGTGTGGTTGTTTGAAAGTTTTTTTTTTTTTTGTATGTACGGCCACGCACGTACGGACACGCACGTACGGCCACGCACGTACTGCCACGCGAGAGTGAAGGAACGGCCTATGTGGTTGTTTCTGGCAAGCGGTTTTAAAGTATATATATATATATATATTTTTTTTTTTTTGCACGTACAGCCACGCACGGATGGGTACGTGAAAGCGAAGGAACGGCTTGTGTGGTTGTTGTTTCTGGCACGCGGTTTGAGTTTTTTTGCGGGGGGGGAGGGTTTGCACATACGGCCACGCATCTACGGGCATGCACTAGTATTTGCATATTTGCAAGTCAGCTATCGCTATTACCAAAAATCTTATCTCCCATCAAATTCATACAAGGGGTCTGATGATCACTGTGTTGCTGACAGGAACACATTGATGTGCACCTCAACTCTGATTTGTGACCCTTGCAGTGTCCGGTCTTGCATTGCTGCTGGCGTGCGCAAGAAATCATCTCGAGGAAACTTTCTGGGATTGGACTCACTGACATCAGGATGGGCTCGAGTCCTGAATCACGACGTTTCCATCCCATTTCCACCAGTGCAGGAAGATCAGGTATGGCACGATGAGCATTTTTCCATTCCATGGCTTGATTGTGTAACTCGCATCAAATGGAGTAATGAAGAGCATCATTTGTCGGTGGCATCGCTTCTGGTTTACCAGTCTTGGAGAACAACATATGTCGTGCTGAATCAACAAAGTCTGTTCTGTACACATAATATATTCTGCAGATTTGATTGTCTCCTCTGTGAGTTTACCAATGCCCAAGTTCTTCAGCAGTTCATGGCGCTCTTTGAAGACTTTCCATGATGATCGTTTGGGGTGTGATTTGCAAAGTAGGAGGTTGTGTCATACAGCCGGTTAATGCATGAAACGGTAGCAGTGCTGTGGACAGACTTCTCGGTAGATTGTTGAAAACGGCATCAATTGGTATGTCGCGCCGTTTCTTTGATGTTGTACCCGACGTCATCCAAAGATGTTCACATTGTGCACGTGGGAAGTGGGAAACCAAAATCAGAGAGAACATCTGTGTCCCTTGATGACACAACAACTGATTTCAATTGATTGTGCACAGCATGTAACACCAGCCTGGTTTCAGCTTCTTCATGTATGGATCTCAACAGATTCAAATCAGTTGTCCCTTTTGCTGACCTGACCTCAAGTTCCTCCCTGAATTCTCCAGCAACTACTCGGTCATGCCTGTGAACACAGTTTCTCAAACAATAAATTTGCGAGATCAGCTTTATTGTCATCCAGTGAGAGAAATTGGTTCCATTTTCTTGGAAGAGGCTCATCACAACCTTCAATAAGTCGTCTAATCGGTGGAGTGGCTTTGCTGCGGCATCTTCGCGTATTACCTTTGATTGTCTCCTTTCTATAACCGTCGAACACAACATCTATCCGTTGATATTTAGCACCTGCTCTCAACACTATGCTCATGTATGTGTCAGCCAGATCCTCAAAGGTCTGTGCAATGTTAGGCTTCCCCAGAGCTACCACCAGTGCTTGTCCATCAATGAAAAGGCAAGATGATGTTTCGTGAAGTTCAGTAGCTTCTGGACAGTTTATGCCTTCTGTTATCACATCTTCCAGAACTGACTTGTTCCCAGTGCGGAGTGTACCATTGATTCCTGCAAGTGACAAACGGACTGCATGAAGCTCATGCTTTAGCACAGATGGCAAGTTAACCGGACGACCGGCTTCGTATGCAGTAATTGGACGTTGGAGGACGTTTCTGTCTTCCTTCAGGATAGTTTTCTTTTCTTTGTCGTTGGAATCTTTAACCACTTCATGTGGAGTGGCAAATGTTGGGGCGTTATTAGTAGAGCATAAATGGGGCTTCTGAGGCAGCCATTCAAATGAATGGGGGAAAAGGGAAAAATTCTCTCAATCAAGCCCCAAAAACCCAAAATAGGAGACTGATTTCCTCCCCTCCCATAAAAATGAATAGGGAAACCTTTCTGACTCAACCCCCCAAAACCCCAAGTCGGAGACTGATTTCCTCCCCTCCCATACAAATGAATGGGGAAACCTTTCTGACTCAACCCCCCAAAACCCAAAAGAGGAGACTAATTTCATCCCCTCCCATACAAATGAATGGGGAAACCTTTCTGACTCAACCTCCCCAAAACCCAAAATCGGAGACTGATTTCCTCCCTCCCATACAAATGAATAGGCAATCCTTTCTGACTCAACCCCCCAAAACCCAAAATAGGATCTCTGCCCCATTGAGCAAATGTTAAACTGAGACTTACTGATGAAAGCACTTCTTTCCTTTGATTTCATATTTTCATTCCATTCAAAGAGTGATCCAATGAATATTTGCCCATGTTCTTCGACAGGAAATAACTTCATTTTATTACAACATTCATCACCATCGAGTATATTCACAAAGATTACTTTGGAACTTAGTTCTTGGTTTATGTGTCTTTGTTGAGCAGAAATGAAATGATAAACTTCTCTTAATGCTCTTGTTTGACCACCTCCTGAGCCACATGTCCATCCATATGATCTCCTGTAGCCTTTAGAAAGTTCATCGAGATATGGAAGTCACAAAGCCGTGGAATTAACTTATCTTGGTATTCTGGAACAGACCACTTTTATTTAATCCCATTAGTCTGCAGTGAAGTGCTTGGTCCACCGTGAGCACTGTATGCTCCTGTCCAAAATGTGAAGATATTGCCGTGCAATATCTGTTCACAACTGTATTTAAAGGATCTAATTCATGAGCCAGAGCAAGGATTATGGGCAAGTATCCTCGTGCTGTCTGCTGTGGTTCCACTGACAAGATTGATTGGTTGAATACTGTCCAATTAGGTCTTGTCTCCAAATCTTGACAATGTGGAAAGAATGCTTGGTCTGCAGCTTCTGCTCGTTTCACGGAATAGTTGTCTTCTTCACATTTCCTGAACCAGGCCTCGTCAACAGGAGCAGTGAATACTGGCTCACATGTGTCTCGAGTAATATCGGCAGGATGCAGCTCCTCGAGGACATTTGGCACGATCAGAGTATGTCTGGTGGACGGCTTAAGCATCTGAAGAGCCGCATCTGTTGTTTGGCCCCGTTGCTAAGCGGTCATTTGGGTTGCATGGAAAGTATTCTTCCCATGTAGCGTCTCATCAAGGATATCAGTATGATCACAGGTGTAGTGGATAAATTTGTTTGCCGTAATATTTGGTGGAACGATGACACCAGTTGCGTGATGTAAGGATTGTAGAGTGCTCTCAGCCAACGAAGTGTCTATTGACAGCACCTGCTCATAGCTGAGACATTGTCCATCCTTGTTAAACAGCTTCACTAGATCTTTTGACCGTGTAGCTTGGTGTAGTGTACTGGCAAGGCCAACTTGTTTTGGAGTCCATTTTTTGCCACCGCTGACACAGTCAACAAGATCCTGTGCCGCACTCAGAACTCTGCTTCGGACAAGTTCCTCATTGTTTTCAGCACCGTCGTATTCTAGGGCCTCTTGACCACCAAAGATAAACTTCAACAGCATACATAAACTATCTGGAATGGATTCGATCGCAGCATGTTCACTTACAGAGAAACCTTGGTGGCCTGGGGTTGCCATCATATCCCCGCGAATTTTCAGAGCTACATGTGTCAATGAAAGGAAAGTGTCATCTTGCGGCTCATATTTAGGAAGTGTTGACGTTTCCTCACTCTCCTGGATGTCGTCTTTCATTTTCAGAACTGCGGTAGGTTGATTCTTTGTAGGAATCAGTATAATTTCCCACTCTGATGAACACCTACCTGTCAAGTGGTTGGAAGAAGTTGAAAAGGTTACCTAGCTTTGACTGTAACTTTTCCTTGAATGTTGCACTTCAACTGCAGTAGGACTGTTGAGTCGTAGTTGATGATTCCTCAGCCAGCTCCTGAAACCTTTCCCAGACATCCTCAAGAAGCAATACGTGCCCTTTGTCAGCTGCTTGATGAAGCTCATTCCATCACCATATCACACAGCAAGGTCTGTATTGGCTGATTCCTGCTTTGTTTTTTGTGGTTGATCCGGTGAATGCTCTTAGACGAGTCAGGTGATATTTGGCCTCAGCTGCGATCAAGTCAATCACACCACTCAGTCGAATGCTGACTTTGTAGTCAAGATGAGAAGCTTCAATAATCCGATTACTCATTCGTTTTGTCATGACTGAACTCGGACGTGCCTTCATCTCAGTGGTTTGACAGAAAATGCATACGTTCCAATTAGTACGTGCCATCCCTTTTCGCAATAAACGCCTGTCACTACCTGAGACACCACTACCACTACAACTTGTTTCCTCTTTCGAATGGTCTGCGTCAATCCTCTGCAGCCGTTCAACTTTACTTTTGTCCGCGAAGTGAGCATAACACATTTCGCGCCGCACACGTTTTTCGGCTGCAGCGGAATCGAACACATCTTCAAGACGATGGATCACATCGATATTCTTTGAGTCCCTTCGTTTCCTTCTGCTCCATACAGCAGTACTAACTGTACTGAATCCACGACCACTTGCTTCACTTCGTGGAACTCTGGCTTTATGGGTTTGGCAGATTGTGCACGAGCTGGAATCCACAGACGAAGAAGGCCTTTTTCAAGCGAACCACCGGATCCATCGTCACCTGCAAATAAAAAGAAACATTATCGTCCAGTAATATTATAAAATACCTGGAACAAATTGCTTCAGAAGGTCTTTTTGCTTTGACTGGTTCATTGGACCCCACTGAACATCATATCGAAAGTTATCTCAAAGTTACCCACCCTAAGGGCCCTAATTTGCATAAATTAAAGATGGCCGCCATGTCAGAATTCAATGCACAGCAAACTTTTTGCTGGGTGGTTTTAGGGCCCATAAATGTATTACCAACAGATATGTATGTGATATCAATCTATCGAATAAGGCTACTTCCGTTATGATATGACGTCACTATGACGTAGTATTACGTCATGTCATGACGTAGTCCCTGATTTTACTGAAAATAAACATTTTGTACCTTGTTATTGTAATTTTCTGTAGAATTTGGTTTTGATTGCTGTTTCTTCAGCCCCAGAAGACTCTTTGGGACCAAATACTACCTACTTTCATGTAGTCCAATAAACCAGCTGCACTACTCAGCTCAGCCCCCCCGTGAGTTACAAGTCCGTGTCGTCCTCAGTCACGTCAATAGCTGTGCTATTGGAACAGTCATCACCACGACATTCACTGCAGGCATTTGTACATTTCAGGCCTTGCTTTCTGCAGCTGCATCTGTTTGTGGAGCAGTCCCCTTCACACTGGCACCTTATCAACTTGAGAATATTGTGAGGGGCAGGCTGACAGTCCATTGTTTGAGGTATAAGTTTGCCCTGCAGATCCTGCCATCCACAATCTACTGCCCTAAATGCACATTCCTCATCCTTTGACATCCAACATTTAGGTTGGTAAAAGGCTCGATATATGTGGGTCCAGCATCCAGTGAGGGTGGAAGATTTTGTATCTCTACGCTGGAAGCACACCTCACTACTTTGTCCTTGAACTTCCTTATCCTCAGTGAATCTAAGGACTCTGTGTTCATGCCTCTGTATAATTCTACTAGGACCTCCTCCCCCGAGGTTTTCATCTCCTCACGAGTCGAACAATCCAACACTTGCTCCAGCTGCTTTGCAAACGAAGAGTTTGACATCGCCTTTTTGAGAGGTAGTCCCTTGCCAATCCCGTACAATCTCGAAGTTGTGTCACAACCTCCAATGGCATGGATGATGGGTAACAGGTAGTAAAGCTTTTCACCCAGAGAAGTCTGCAAAGCATTGATCTGCCACTCTCTCTAATTTTTGTGTTTTTATCTGGTTTCACTGCTTTGTCCGACCGAAATGTCAACTCATTCATGTCCTCTTCAGCATGGTGACAAAGTAACACCAGAAGGTTGATGTCTTCTCCGATAACATGTGTAGCACCAATTTTTGCGCACTTCACCCCAGTCAATGCAATCAAAAGATCAGCGTCACCTTTGGAGTGCAATGTTTTGATACCCTGGGTTTGGAGTTTTTCAGACAGGAAATTGATGAATTTCTGCTTATTTTCGACGTTTGCCAAAAAGTGTTCCTTTTTCGACTTTTGGCGCCATGCTGCCAGTGAAGAACACCTTTGGACCAACTGCACCCTTTGATCGCCTGAGATGAGTCATATATTTTGTGTCGCTGTCCGTTTCATATCCATCGAAAACGACAAGTCGATTTGCAAACGTGTTCACATACTTGACGTACGTAGAAGCTATGGAGTCAAACGTTTCACCCCTTTTCCAGGGAAATCTCTGTAAAAGAGAACCTCCATCGAGGACATTGTGCACTGGTTTGCTGTCACGCGTCTGCTGGCCTTCATTTGATGAAATGGACGGTAGCGCATCAGCCAGTTGTGGCTTGTTTGCCAGTTGAAGCTTGAAAGCGACCCGTTCCGTACTATCAGAATAACCGAGCGGTGTTATCGTCGACCTCGACGGTTCGGTTAATTATCGGGCGTATTCAGCCCACTACCAACCCTTTACGTGAAGCAAGATGGGGATTCAATAGAGGAAAAGACGAAGCGAAGCGGGAGAACAGTTCAACAATAAAGCACATTTATTCGCGGCACACGGGAAGCACACAAATACAATTCCACCAAATGCACACAAAAAAAAGAAAACACAATTCCATTTACACAAAAAGCAAACATAAAAGTGAAAACACAGTGCAGAGCTAATACCGACTACCGAGCACACGGCAACACTTATACAATTCTACTTCACAGACGGCGCCGACAACACATACCCAAAACCAAGGAAAAGAAATACCCTCAAGAATGAGGTAGGCCTGGGGCCGAGACCTGGTCGGGCCTACCCGTCTGGTGATGAGACGCGGAGCGGCGATGGCCCCGCAACCCGCGGGCCTCGTGGACAGTGCCTGGCAGGGGGTGGGAACGGGGCCCCCTTGGTCGCACTATCTCAGCGCGGGGGAAACAGGAGGGGGTTGCTGATGCTCGGGGTATAGAGGATCTTTATTATGTGCGCGACGAGCGTCTCCACCTCGGCCAGGTCGCGCTGCCGGCCTCCCAGGGGTGCAGCTCCCTGCACGACGCGAGCACCCCCTCGTTCGCCCTCGCCGCCTCTCCACAGCTCGTCCCCTCCGTTCCGACTTCAACGCACACGACGAGCAGCTCCACCGCCCGCGAAGTCTTGACTCTCTGTTCCGACTCCTTCGCCTCGTTCCGACTTTTACTACTCCTTTGACTGACGAACACCGTCCTTTTATCCCCCCGTAACTTCGCCTTTGACCCCTCCCTTTGACCTTTCAACTCGCTCCCCATTGGCCCGAGAAAAAGTGGGCGTGAAGGCTTTTTGATCCACAAATTTGCATATATCGATCGCCCTGGGGGCGGGGCCAATTCGCCCCTCGCTCACCGATTGGACGGCAAAAAGTGGGCGTGTGTCGTTTTGGATCCGTTTTTGAAGCAGAAAATCCGTGATTTTGTACACGCTGTTCAACGTGCGCCCTACACGAGTCCAGCATCGGTGCCCATGAGTGGCGCGAGATGACGGTGATGCGATGGTGGCGAGTTGCGACGGTAAAGGTCATGGCGGTTGTGGTGAAGCGGCGTTGTGGTTGGTGGTTGTTGTTGTGGTTGTGATGGTGGCGATTGGTCCAAAATAAAGATAGTAAAAGAAAAACGGCTATCCTGAAGAGTCGCAGCACGTATAAATGACATGTATTCCCACTAGACAACGGGTTTGGGCCTAACTACACATGCACTTACCGAGATACCTCACCTAAGGGACCTGAATGGTGGTTTGCGAATCTGGTAACCACAACAATATATATATATATATATATATATATATATATATATATATATATATATATATATATATCTATATGTATGTATATATATATATGTATATGTGTGTATATATATATATATATATATATATATATATATATATATATATATATATATATATATATATATATATATACACATACATATATATTGTTGCTGTATTCGCGCCCGCCGGCGTGCTGACGGCCACGTAACTCGAATCGCGGCACGTCGCCCACCGGACGGACAATCCAGTCGTGACCCTCTCGGACTAACGCCGGGAACCAGTCACGGGTGGACCTTTCGGTCTCACCGCGATCGAGCCAATCAGCCCCCGCGTGGGATAGGGTTGCTCGCCAAATTCGACCTACCTAAGTACCCACGCGGAGGGTAGACCGGGCGATCGCACCTCGCCGCAGGTCGACTTCGGACACGGGCCACTTAAGCGACCCGTTCCGTACTATCGGGATAACCGAGCGGTGTTATCGTCGACCTCGACGGTTCGATTAATTATCGGGCGTATTCAGCCCACTACCAACCCTTTACGTGAAGCAAGATGAGGATTCAATGGAGGAAAAGACGAAGCGAAGCGGGAAACAGTTCAACACAAAGCACATTTATTCGCGGCACACAGGAAGCACACATATACAATTCCACCAAATGCACACAGAAAAGAAAAACACAATGCAATTTACACAAAAAGCAAATGTAAAAGCGAAGACACAATGCAGAGCTAATACCGACTACCGAGCACACGGCAACACTTATGCAATTTTACTTCACAGACGGCGCCGACAACACATACCCAAAACCAAGGAAAGAATACCCTCAAGGATGAGGCGGACCTGAGGCCGAGACCGGGTCGGCCTACCCGTCTGGTGATGAGACGCGGAGCGGCGATGGTGCCTCAACTCCGCGGGCCTCGCGGGCAGTGTCTGGTAGGGGGTGGGAAAGGGGCCCCCTTGGTCGCACTATCTCAGCGCGGGGGGAAACAGGAGGGGGTTGCTGATGCTCGGGGTATAGAGGATTTTTATTGCCCCGCAACGAGCGTCTCCACCTCGGCCAGGTCGCGCTGTCGGCCTCCCTGGGGTGCAGCTCCCTGCATGACGCGAGCACCCCCTCGTCTGCCCTCGCCGCCTCTCCACAGCTCCGTCCCCTCCGTTCCGACTCCAACGCACACGACGACCAGCTCCTTCTTGCCAACTCCACCGCCCGCGAAGTCTTGACTCTCTGTTCCCGACTCTCCTACTCTCCTACTCTCCGCCTCTGGACTCTCTGGACTGACGAACACGGTCCTTTTATCAGCCCCGTAGCTTCGCCCTCTCATCTTTGACCCCCTCCCTTCGACCTTTCACCTCGCTCCCCATTGGCCCGAGAAAAAGTGGGCGTGAAGGCTTTTTGATCCATAAATTTGCATATATCGATCGCCCTGGGGGCGGGGCCAATTCGCCCCTCGCTCACCGATTGGACGGCAAAAAGTGGGCATGTGTCGTTTTTGATCCGTTTTTGAAGCACAAAATCCGTGATTTTGTACACGCTGTTCGGCGCGCGCCCTGCACGAGTCCAACACCGGTACCCACAGCGGGGCAAGAACGGTGGCGATGCGACGGTTGCGAGGTGTGACGGGAAGGTCGTGGCGGTTGTGGTGAAGCGGCGTTGTGGTTGGTGGTTGATGTTGTGGTTGTGGTGGTAATCATGGCGGTTGGTCCAAAATAAAGATAGCAAAAGAAAAACGGCTATCCTGAAGAGTCGCAGCACGCATAAATGACATGTATTCCCACTAGACAACGGGTTTGGGCCTAACTACACATGTACTTACCGAGATACCTCACCTAAGGGACCTGAATGGTGGTTTGCGAATTTGGTAACCACAACAATATATATATATATATATATATATATATATATATATATATATATATATATATATATATATATATATATATATATATATATGTATATTCTTCTTTCGGCTGCTCCCGTAAGGGGTCGCCACAGCGGATCATCCGTATGATCCGCATAGTGATTTGGCACATGTTTTACGCCGGATGCCCTTCCTGACGCAACCCTGGTCGCCCCTTACGACACAGGGATATGGTACACCTATTTTAACCGGGGTATACACCGGCCCAGTACACTGGTACTCACTTCGCCGACCTCGAAAGGATGACAGGCTGAGTCAACCCCCTGGTGTATTAATTCAGTGGCCCAACGAGGCTTGAACTCAGGACCTTTTGGATCCCAAGCCGCTGCCCGAACCACTGCGCCAACACCACGATATATACATGTATGTATGAATATATATATATATATATATATATATATATATATATATATATATATATATATATATATATATATATATACATACATATCCTCTAACAGCCTTGCATATGCATATATATATATATATATATATATATATATATATATATATATATATATATATATATATATATATATATATATATATATTGTTGCGGATTCGCGCCCGCCGGCGTGCTGACGGCCACGTAACTCAAATCGCGGCACGTCGCCCACCGGACGGACAATCCAGTCGTGACCCTCTCGGACTAACGCCGGGAACCAGTCACGGGTGGACCTTTCGGTCTCACCGCGATCGAGCCAATCAGCCCCCGCGTGGGATAGGGTTGCTCGCCAAATTCGACCTACCTAAGTACCCACGCGGAGGGTAGACCGGGCGATCGCACCTCGCCGCAGGTCGACTTCGGACACGGGCCACTTAAGCGACCCGTTCCGTACTATCAGAATAACCGAGCGGTGTTATCGTCGACCTCGACGGTTCGATTAATTATCGGGCGTATTCAGCCCACTACCAACCCTTTACGTGAAGCAAGATGAGGATTCAATGAAGGAAATGACGAAGCGAAGCGGGAAACAGTTCAACACAAAGCACATTTATTCGCGACGAACGGAAAGCACACATTCAATTCCACCAAAAGCACATGGAAAAGAAGAAGACAAAAAGCAAATGTGACAATGCAGATCTATCCGACTACCGGGCACTCGGCAACACTTATACAATTTTACTTCACAGATGGCGCCGACAACACATATTCCCAAAGCAAAAGAAAAGAGAACCACCCTCCAGGATGAGGGGGTAGGCGGGCCTGGGGCCGAGACCGTGTCGGGCCTACCCGTCTGATGATGAGACGCGGAGCGGCGGTGGTGCCTCAACTCCGCGGGCCTCGCGGACAGTGTCTGGTAGGGGGTGGGAAGGGGGCCCCCTTTTGTCGCACTATCTCAGCGCGGGGGGAAACAGGAGGGGGTTGCTGATGCTTGGGGAAAGGAGGATTTCACAAAATCGCGGGTCCCGCGACGAGCATCTCCACCACGACCTCGGTCGCACCGCCGGCCTTTCTCTCCGCAGTTCCCCGAATCCGACGCGAGCACCCCCTCGTCCGCCTTCGCCGTCGCCGCCTCTCCACAGCTCCGTCCTCTTCACTCCGACTCCGCGAACTCCCAACTGCGAACTGCCACTTCAACTCAACTCTTCCTCCGCTTCCAACTCAACTCTTCCTCCTGCGAACTGAACTGCCTCGACTGACGAACGCGGCCCCTTATATCCCCCGTGGCCTCGCTCCTTCATCTTTGACCCTCTGCTTCCGACCTTTCACCTCTCTTGCTGGCTCCCCATTGGCCCGAGGAAAAGTGGGCGTGAATGCTTTTTGATCCATGAATTTGCATATAGCGACCGCCCTCCAACGCCCTGGAGGCGGGGCCAAATCGCCCCTCGCTCACCGATTGGACGGAACAAAAGTGTGCGTGAGTCGTTTTTGATCCGTTTTTCTGCGGAAAGTCCGCGATGCTTTTGAACACGCTGCTCGGTGCGCGCTCTACACGAGTCCAGCATCGGTGCCCACGAGTGGCGCGAGATGACGGTGATGCGATGGTGGCGAGTTGTGACGGTAAAGGTCGTGGCGGTTGTGGTGAAGCGGCGTTGTGGTTGGTGGTTGTTGTTGTGATGGCTGTTGAGACGTGGTTGGTGGTGGTAATAATGGCGGTTGGTCCAAAATAAAGATAGTAAAAGAAAAACGGCTATCCTGAAGAGTCGCAGCCCTCATGAATGACATTTATTCCCTCTAGACAACGGGTTTGGGCCTAACTACACATATACTTACCGAGATATCTCACCTGAGGGACCTGAATGGTGGTTTGCGAATTGGGTCAACCACAACACTTTATATATATATATATACATATATATATATATATATATATATATATATATAACATACACACATGAAATTTTACTCAGATTTTTTTTTTTTTTTTTTTAACCAGCAACGTCCATACTTTTGACACCTGTGACATGTTTGCTTTTTATATCATGGGAAAATTTCAAGTGCAGCAATTCCTTTGTGTCGTGTGTCATCCAATTCCTTTGTGTCGTGGATCCGTTGCCTTTTTCTGGGCTGCAAAACACAAATACAAAAACATGTTAATAAATCTGCACTGTAAAATAATAACATAACGCAATGTGTATAATATATAATTGTTGAAACAGAAATATTCAAACAACAATATTCAATGATTCCATGAGGAACAGACAAGGCTGTCGTCTCGATGCAGTCATCGAGGAGATACTTGCTTTGAAGTCATCTTTGAGACAACAGCAGTGCAGTAGATTCGACGAGCAGAGGGAGTTCAGTCAATGTCACCTCATCGGGTATGATACAAGCCAAGGTGATGCTCGACAGTCCAACTTACAGTGGGTTGTAGTTGGTTTGACAGTAATTTGCACTGCATGAGACCAAGCCCCGCACTACTCTGGAGAATGTGAATTTGTTGCACCGAAATGAAATCAATGCAGCTCAGGAGAATTCCTTTCTCCCCTTTGCCTCCTTCGTTCCTTCTCCTTCGACATTTTCCACTCTCCTTGAAGCAAACTGCTCATGCTTTAAATATCTTTCACAAACTGTGTTCATTTTGTCTTCGATTTGTTTTTGTTGGCATGGCCACGGCAACCATTGTTGGTGTCTCCTGTCTCGTGTTGTTGCCACTGGTTGCTGGGAGTCGATCTGAACCGATTCTAAACAAGGCTGTCAGGTGATCAAACAACCCTACATGTTTTTGGCCACTACGAGTGCCCAGACGATCAATGTTCATGGCGGTGGAGCCAATAGTTTATTGGAGAACCGCATCGGTACGTGGCCGCATGGATAATAGGTCCCCAATCAGGACATTGTACGGTCGCAGGTGTCGTCCGTATCTGCAGTTCATCGTTGCCTGCCGGCAATGACCACTCCCAAACGTGTGTGAGTCGTTGCTTGCACCGAAGTGAATTTTGCGTCTCTTCCTGCTTCTGATGGCCATCATTGGAACTAGATTTCAAACAGGCAATCAGACTCATCACACTCGTTTTTATCAGTTTCCAGGTTATCTCCTTTCATCACAGGACAGCCATCTTGCGGTTTGTGCAAACATGACAAGAAAAGTAGAATCCTTCAAGGTCACCAGAAAGTTCTTCATGGTGAACCTGCTGTTTCTTCGACTGCAATTACTTTCCCTGCAGTGTCTAGAATGAGTTTTGGTTTTGGAAATAACTCTCCCCTAAAACCTCGAAAGTACATGAGACCAGCCGCGTCGAGATGTGAGCAGGCCAGCGCCAGCGACGACCCGAGACCAGATGTGTCGAGCGATGCGTTCCGCGCTCAAGCTGACCACGCGCTAGAGCTGATGAAGAACCAGACTCCAGCAACAGGACGAGATGAGAGCAAATGCTGGCGACAGGACGAGATTAACCTCCCCCGTTCATCCAAAATCACCAACTTTTTCTCTCTCGGAGGGAGGGGCCTCTTTCCCTGACCACTCGCCTCTTGATTTGCCGGAACCATCGCGCGATTCTGTGGCTGCCCTCCATTGGACAGATGCACGGTAGGCGGGGCAACTCCCACCCTTCTGGGCGGAGTTCCGAGCGGAGGCGTTTGTGGCTCCTCCCACCTCCTCACCTCTGGCCACGTGCTTTATGGTGATCGTGTTGAGTCGGAAACGGGGAGGGTGAGATTCCCGCTCCTTGCCGATTGGCTAAGAAGGGACGCCATGCCGATGTTAGGCTCCGCCCATGCATGCGCTTGCTGGCGAGCCCGCAAAGGATGCCGCGAGCAGAGCCTTGTAAAGAAAGTGAAGATGGCGTTGTTGTCGTTCTTATAAGTGTAAAAATCCTATCTTTAAAAATAACTCACAGCGCATGTACATTTAATTACCCAATAAAGAAGGGAAAGGGAGCGACCTATCCACATTTACTTCTCGAAATAACTGAGCTCTGGGGACCTGATTGTCTGTGTGCACAAGGCTTCCAAATTCGTAACAATACCACCCCCAAAACTCCTGACGTCACGCTCGTTCCCTGTATCACGTCGAAGTTGAGTCAAGCTCGGCACCGTGGTCACTTATCTTGAGTCGTCGACTGCGTGACATGTGTGGCTGATGCCATACCCATCTCACAATGGGAGTTGTGCGTGAACAGCTGCCAGGATGCGAAACAACAGCAAACAATGACTGACACTGCGCAGTGAAAGAGACTGCAACAGTGAGACAGTTATTGTGAGACTACACACTGCCCCTCCTCCTCTGCATGAGCTTCGTCTCCTACCCTCCACCCATCTGCTTCTTATATTCTATCCCTACCTGCCCTGTTTCATCTGCACCTCTCCGTCTTTTTCTTTCTAGACCTGTCTGCCATACTCAATCCTGTGTCTGGTGTGTCCCCCGCTGGAAGCATGATGCCAAATGTCCTCATCATATCGAGAGAAAGGAGAGCAGCCCTCGCCAATCTCTGTGCCACGACACCGAGCCAGACCTCTCCAATGGTTTGGAGAATGTTGGAATTGTTGCGGAAACACTTGGGTCCTCACCTCTGGAACATTCAACTCTGTTCTCGTCAATTATTTCAAGATTTCGTATGTTTCAGCTTTGCCTGGTAGGTGTGCTCCAGAGTCCTCGTGTCCCTCTCGAACACGACCGTGACGTCCAGAATGATGGGAGGATTGTCTGGTTTCATGAGGAACAAATCTGGTCTGTACCATTCCCCTTCTTTTCCAACAAATGTTTTCTCCGAGGTGGTGGTCCATTCATTGTTCCGAGCCAGCGTCTCCACCTCTCCCTCACATCGTCTGCAGAGAACCTCATCCCCGACCCTCCCCCTGGCCAGCGCCTCCCTGGATGGGTGCATGTTCGAGTGGAGCTGGAGATCCACGATCTTATCGTGTATTCACTGCTCGGGCCTGCACATTTCTTACCCTGCTCAACCACACCTCCAGCATATGGTGGTTGCCCTCACGACAAACGATGCAGGATGTGCTGATTGTTATGCCCAGATATGGGAGTTGTTGACCTGGTTGTAGCACCCTCGTGTTCTTCTCCCCAAATACCCAGGCGGGACAGTTGTTGTTGTCCGGGATTCCCTCTCTGGTGTGCTCAAGGTAAACCCCCTTCATCTTACCCAGGTTGAGGCAGAGCCCAGTGCCACGACAGAAACGCTCGAGCATTGACAGGCTCTTCTGCATACCTTGCCAGGTGGAGCTGACCAAAGTCAGGTCGTTGGCATATGCCAGACACACACTCGTAGAGTGCACCCAGTCTTCATCGTCCAGGTCTGTGTATGCGTCTGCCTCGGCCACATAGGCTGTATCCCTTTCTTCCTTCTCCACGTTTGGGTCTTCACTTATGCTCACGTTGAACCAGACCCTGCTTTCCTGGACCTCTGCCACCACCGCTCAGGAGATCTAAGTTCACAAACACGAGATCTTATTCATTTTGGAACATTACAGCACTTTAGATGAAAATGCTAAATTTAATGTTCAGCGTAAATATAAAAAACTCCTATAACAGTCACTTACACCGATATATTGTAATAACATGAATGCAGGACACGTTTCAATTGAAAAAAAATATTTATCAAAACTATTTAAAAAACAACAAAACAATTTGAAAAACCCAAACCCGAAGAGTTAATTGATCCAAACAATCCCAACCCTAACCGTAAGCCGAACAAACACCTCAAAACCTGAACACACACAAAAAAATCATTTTTTGAAAACCCTCCATATGTGACAAAAATTATCAAGTGTGGATCCTGCCTCGGTGTGGATCGTCGGTTTGAAACCATCATTTCACTGATGTGAAAAAACAATCACACATGACGACAATCATTTTAAAATACAAACACCATTGACAAAAATATTCAAACAATGTTAAATGATTCCATGTATAGTTTTACGTTTATATATTTATATATAACATACACACATGAAATTTTACTCAAAATTTTTTTTGTTTTTTTTTAACCAGCAACGTCCATACTTTTGACACCTGTGACATGTTTGATTTTTATATCATGGGAAAATTTCAAGTGCAGCATGTCATCCAATTCCTTTATGTCCTGGATCCGTTGCCTTTTTCTGGGCTGCAAAACACAAACACAAAAACATGTTAATAAATCTGCACTGTAAAATAATAACATAACGCAATGTGTATAATATATAATTGTTTAAACAAAAATATTCAAACAACAATATTCAATGATTCCATGAGGAACAGACAAGGCTGTCGTCTCGATGCAGTCATCGAAGAGATACCTGCTTTGAAGTCATCTTTGAGACAACAGCAGTGCAGTAGATTCGACGAGCAAGGGAGTTCAGTCAATGTCACCTCATCGGGTATGATACAAGCCAAGCTGATGCTCCACAGTCCAACTTACAGTGGGTTGTAGTTGGTTTGACAGTAATTTGCACTGCATGAGACCAAGCCCCGCACTACTTTGGAGAATGTGCATTTGTTGCACCGAAATTAAATCAATGCAGCTCAGGAGAATTCCTTTCTCCCCTTTGCCTCCTTCGTTCCTTCTCCTTCGACATTTTCCACTCTCCTTCTTGAAGCAAACTGCTCATGCTTTAAATATCTTTCACAAACTGTGTTCATTTTGTCTTCGATTTGTTTTTGTTGGCATGGCCACGGCAACCATTGTTGTTGTCTCCTGTCTCGTGTTGTTGCCACTGGTTGCTGGGAGTCGATCTGAAACGATTCTAAACAAGGCTGTCAGGTGATCAAACAACCCTACATGTTTTTGGCCACTACGAGTGCCCAGACGGTCAATGTTCATGGCGGTGGAGCCAATAGTTTATTGGAGAACCGCATCGGTACGTGGCCGCACGGATAATAGGTCCCCAATCAGGACATTGTACGGCCGCAGGTGTCGTCCGTATCTGCAGTTTATCGTTGCCTGCCGGCAATGACCACTCCCAAACGTGTGTGAGTCGTTATGCTTGCACCGAAGTGAATTTTGCGTCTCTTCCTGATTCTGATGGCCATCATTGGGACTCGATTTTAAACAGGCAATCACATTCATCACACTCGTTTTTGTCAGTTTCCAGGTTATCTCCTTTCATCACAGGACAGCCATCTTGCGGTTTGTGCAAACGTGACAAGAAAAGTAGAATCCTTCAAGGTCACCAGAAAGTTCTTCATGGTGAACCTGCTGTTTCTTCGACTGCAATTACTTTCCCTGCAGTGTCTGGTATAAGTTTTGGAAATAACTCTCCCCAAATAACCTCGAAAGTACACTACTCCATCAGGGGTCCGTCTCTGGGCGCTGTTCAGCATGACCACTCCGAGGTGAAGGCTGCATTTTAAAGTTTTATCAGATTTACGTCCACATGAAAGGTCGGACCCAGGGTTTCCCAGCAGAACATTGCCCAGAGCATCACACTCCCTCCACTGGCTTGTCGTCTTCCCACAGTGCATCCTGGTGCCATCACATCCCCAGGTAAACGGCGCACACGTACACGGCCATCCACGTGATCTAAAAGAAAACGGGACTCATCGGAACAGGCGATCTTCTTTCACTGCTTCAACGTCCAGTTCCAACGCTCGCGTGCCCATTGTAGGCATTTTCGACGGTGGACAGGGGTCATCATGGGCACTCTGACTGGTTTGCGGCTACGCAGCCCCATACGCAGCAGGGTGCAATGCACTGTGGATTGTGACACATTCCTCCCGTGACCACCATTGCATCTTTCAGCTCAAACACCCTATTTAGAACTCTTCCTTTACTCAGCCACCGGATTTCTGTATGTAGCAAGAGATTTATGTGCTCTTTGTCCAGGTTTTCACATAGCCTTTTAAACATTCTGGAGTGAACTGGTCTTTGTTTAATAACGTTGACCATTTTTATGACATCATCAAAAACTTTTTTCAATTCACCTCCAAGAGATTTTGAAATCAACACCTCTCTGTGAAGAAAGCAGTGTGTTGAGGTAACATCAGGATTTTGTTGTTTCACAAGAGAAGCAAAACCTTTTATGGAGCCAACCATTGATGGGACACCATCAGTACAGATGCCAACACAATTCTTCCAGGAGGGGGCTCTTGTTTCCAGATATGAGGACAAAATATTGAATATATCTATTCCTTTGCTTGTCTCAGGCAGTTCTTTGCAACAGAAAAAGTTTTCTTGAATTTCAACCTCATTGACGAATCTTACAAAAGCTACAACATGACATTTATTGGTAAGATCTGTTGATTGAACCCTGAGGTACATCGCTGTTAATAGGGAAGGGGGGAGATGTTGAACCATCAACAATTATGGAGATAGAGTGGTCGGAGAGAAAGCTCAATATGAGAGAGCAGAGTGGAAGAGGGAAGCTTGGATATCAGACCCCGATGCCAAACTCTGTCAAAGGCTTTTGAGATATCAAGGCCAGCAACAAAGGGTTCCCCAAAGTCTCTCAAAGAAGAGGCTCAGACATTCGTAATGCAAGAAAGGATATCATCCGGAGATATTGCCTTGCGAAGGCCATATTGGTGGTCAGATAGAAGACTGTGAGATTCAAGGTGCTTGAGAAAATGGGAATTGGGAAGACATTCAAAGACTTTGGAAACAGAAGAAGTCAGAGCAATAGGACAGTAGTTTGAAGGGTTTAAACGATCACCCTTCTTTAAAATAGGTTGTACTAGGCATGTTTCCAGGAAAGAGGAAAAGTTTGGATTTTTAAACAAAAACGAAACAAACGAGCAAGCACAGGTACAAGTTCTGAAGCACATTCCTTCAAGACACGGGGAGGAATGCCATCTTGCCCGTCGGCCTTGCTTATCTCCAGAGAGAGGAGTATGTTTTTGTCTCCATGAAAAGAGATTCTCGGGAGGTACATAGGATTGGTGAGGGGAGCTTCAGAGGAAGATGGTGTCACATATCGTATTGATATGGATACAAATTGGTTGGTTCCACTTTGAGAGTAGACATCCCCCCCCCACCTCCCAACTGCATAATGTGTGGACTTGTCCAGGGGAGGGGGGGGATGCAAGGCAAGTTGAAGAATGGAATAAAGTTGAAGAAGCAACTGGAATCTTCGGTCAGTGAATATTACATGGTGGAAAATGATGTATCATGACTTCCATGTCCACCACAAGGCCCTTGTCAATGTAGTCATCCTGAATGTAGGCACGTGACAATGCATCAGAAATATGTATTTGTGGGCCTGGTCTGTAGACAATGTCGACAGAGTACTTGAACAGTCTGAGAAGCATTCTCTGGAGTCGGGGGTGAAGCTTTCCTGAGATTCTTCTTACTGATCATCTCAAGTGGCTTCTGGTCTGATTCAATGACCACAGTGTATTGAATTTTTCACGTGCGAACACAATCGCCAAAAGTTCCTTTTCAATTTGAGCGGAATTTTGTTCTGCTTCAGTTTGTGCCCTGGAAGCGTAAGCTGCTGGGCGACCTTCTTGCATGAGGCAAGCACCCAGGTCCGCTTTTGAAGCATCGGCTTGTATCACAACGGCAGACTGGACATAGAAGTACTTCAATATGGGTGCGGTGATCAAAGATCGTTTCACATCTTGATTGCATCGTCCTGCTCCTTGCACCAATGCCACTCAGTGTCGTTCTTCAGTATTCGTCTTAGTTGGGCAGTACGCCCAGATAGGTTGGCAATAAATTGGGCCAAATAATTCACCATTCTTAAGAATCGTTGCAAGTCTTGCTTGTTCTCAAGCTCAGGGTATTCGATAATTGCTCTCACTTTTTCTGGGTCTGGCTTTAGGCCTCCAGCAGACACCACATTTTCAACATTGTTCACCTCACTCACGTGAAATTGAAACTTATTTATGTTAAACTTAACATTGTTCTTTCTAGCATGCTGTAACACTTGCTCCAAAATGCAATCGTGGTTTGGCAGGTCATCAAAAAACACTTCAACTCAATCTATGTCACCAAACAATTGGTCATTTTTCTTCTGAAAGATTTCCGGGGCAGAGCAGATCCCAAAAGGACACCTGTGGAATCTGTAACGGCCGAATGGCGTGTTAAATGTGCACAACAATGAACTTTCATCATCCAACTTGATCTGCCAAAAGCCATCTTTCTCATCCAAAATGAAAAATACACATTTACCACTTGGTCTGGAAGCCATGTCCTCTGCTGTAGGTATTCTGTAGTGTTCACGTTTAACTGCTTTGTTCAAGTCTTTCGGATCTAAACAGAGACGCAGGGAACCATTCTTATTTTCAACAATCACCAGACTGTTCACCCAGTCTGTAGGTTTATCCACCTTGGATACAATTCCCAAATTCTCCAGATTATTCAAGGTGTGTTTGAGTTTGTCATGCAGACTGAGTGGTACTCTTCAGAGCGGGTGTATTACTGGAATAGCACCAGCTTTCAATTCAATATGGTGCTCACCCGGCATTTCTCCGAGCCCCTGAAACACATCGTGAAATTCCTGCAACCATTTATCCTTGTCCAGACACGTCTCGGTTACAGTGTGAATTTTCCGAACAACATCCAGCTGTGTTTACGCTTTTAATCCAAGAATGGGTGGAGATGACACATTTGCGACATAAAACTTCAAGCTTTGTGTGACGTCATTGATTGAGCAATCAAGTAGGACCTTGCCTTCTGGTGACACATTGTGATTGCCATAGGAGGACAACGCCACATTTTTTGTTGTTGTAGGTTCTTCTGCACCGGAAGTTGTCGAAAAATACTCCGAGGCAGCACATTGGCATCTGCACCAGTATCACGCTTGAAATTTATGACCATGCCATTCACATTGAGCTTGGTCAGCCAAGCTTTCTCAGAGGAATGCTCATTCACAGTCAGCTGACCAATGAGCAGTTCCCTTGAATCGGAACCATCACCGTCGACACCTCCTTCGGCTCCTTGAGATGTGACTGTACGTAACGTGTGCATTTTCTTCTTCTGGTTTTTACACATTTTGGAGACAATTCAACCATTCCTGCAACAACAACTTCAACGATACGTTCAGCAGAGATAGAAGCATCGCTCGAGGAGAGGCAGTAGTCTTTCCAGGGAAAGTCAGAAAAGAAGTTTCGTAAACCAGTCCAGTCAGCGTTATTGAAATGCCGACACTGGCGTTTCGTCGGAGCAGTCGGATGAGAAGTGGTGGTGAGTAAAGTGATGTTCACAAGATTGTAGTCAGAAGAACCAAATGGAGGTGAAATAGTTTAGTTGTAATGTGTGGAAGAAAAATAATTATCTTCATTTGTTGAATTGTTGCTGGTACTTTATAAATTTATTTTTTGCACGATAGTCGAATTGGCTGTACGATGTCATCCATGAATGTCTTGTTAGAATTGCAACAACCAAAGCATGACGCGCACATGCCTCTCGGTGCAGTTTTAAATAATCACATGATGCCTTGAGAACGGCTAGAACCTTGCATGCTATTTTGGCTTTGAAAACTGTACGTTGCATACATAATAAATGGATGGCCTCCATAGAGTATCATTGCATACCTGTTATAGAAGAAGAATAATATTGTTACGGATTCGCGCCCGCCGGCGTGCTGACGGCCACGTAACTCGAATCGCGGCACGTCGCCCACCGGACGGACAATCCAGTCGTGACCCTCTCGGACTAACGCCGGGAACCAGTCACGGGTGGACCTTTCGGTCTCACCGCGATCGAGCCAATCGGCCCCCGCGTGGGATAGGGTTGCTCGCCAAATTCGACCTACCTAAGTACCCACACGGAGGGTAGACCGGGCGATCGCACCTCGCCGCAGGTCGACCTCGGACACGGGCCACTTAAGCGACCCGTTCCATACTATCGGGATAACCGAGCGGTGTTATCGTCGGCCTCGACGGTTCGATTAATTATCGGGCGTATTCAGCCCACTACCAACCCTTTACGTGAAGCAAGATGAGGATTCAATGAAAGAAATGACGAAGCGAAGCGGGAAACAGTTCAACATAAAGCACATTTATTCGCGATGAACGGAAAGCACACATACAATTCCACCAAAAGCACATAGAAAAGAAGACAAAAAGCAAATGCGACAATGCAGATATAATACCGACTACGCGAGCACACGGCAACACTTATACAATTTTTACTTCACAGACGGCGCCGACAACACACATTCCCAAAGCAAAAGAAAAGAGAACCACCCTCCAGGATGAGGGGGTAGGCGGGCCTGGGGCCGAGACCGTGTCGGGCCTACCCGTCTGGTGATGAGACGCGGAGCGGCGGTGGTGCCTCAACTCCGCGGGCCTCGCGGACAGTGTCTGGTAGGGGGTGGGAAGGGGGCCCCCTTTGGTCGCACTATCTCAGCGCGGGGGGAAACAGGAGGGGGTTGCTGATGCTCGGGGAAAGGAGGATTTTTACTCTGTCTCGGGTCCCGCGACGAGCGTCTCCACCTCGACCAGGTCGCGCCGTCGGCCTCCCTGGTGTGCAGCTCCCGGCACCGACGCGAGCACCCCCTCGTCTGCCTTCGCCGCCGCCGCCTCTCCACAGCCCCGTCCTCTTCGCTCCGACTCCAACTCCGAACTCTTCCTCCTGCGAACTCCTTCCAACGCACTCAACTCCAACGCACACGACGACGACTTTTCTGACGAACGCAGCCGCTTATATAAGCCCCGTGGCTTCGCCTTTGACCCCCTGCCTTCGACCTTTCACCTCGCTCCCCATTGGCCCGAGAAAAAGTGGGCGTGAATGCATTTTGATCCATGAATTTGCATATAGCGACCGCCCTCCAACGCCCTGGAGGCGGGGCCAAATCGCCCATCGCTCACCGATTGGACGGAACAAAAGTGGGCGTGAGTCGTTTTTGATCCGTTTTTGGAGCGGAAAGTTCGTGGTTTTGTACACGCTGTTCGGCGCGCGCCCTGCACGAGTCCAACACCGGTACCCACAAGCGGCGCAAGAACGGTGGCGATGCGACGGTTGCGAGGTGTGACGTGAAGCGGCGCCGCGGTGGGTGGTTGATGTTGTGATGACTGTTGAGACGCGGTTGGCGGTGGTAACAATGGCGGTTGGTCCAAAATAAAGATAGTAAAAGAAAAACGGCTATCCTGAAGAGTCGCAGCACGCATGAATGACATTTATTCCCTCTAGACAACGGGTTTGGGCCTAACTACACATATACTTACCGAGATATCTCACCTTAGGGACCTGAATGGTGGTTTGCGAATTTGGTAACCACAACAATATAATGCATACATTATAGTCTTGGGGTGATGTGTTAAGTCAAAAGAGCCATAGTGATCTTGGAAACACCAGAGCCCTGGTTTGTAAATCGACATGCTGATAAATTTTGAAATGACAATTGTGAATGTAAAATATATTCTGAACGGGGGTCCATTTAGTAGACTGGCTATCGCCGGCATTATGAGATAAAATTAATGAAATATCACTTTGTTCAGGACTTAAAATGATGAAAAGTGGGAAATTGCCTCCAATTGCTCAGCCCAGCAAGCTGAGGTCTTAATTTGTATTAATCCCAGCCTCCTTGCGATCTATGTTTAAGAATTGACAATGTTCTTTCCCTCACAAGCAGCTGTTAGTACTGCAAGAAGAGATTTATGGGTGCTGAACCCCCCCCCCCATTCCAAAGGGACGGTGGAGGCTACTGTGTTGGAATGTACATGCCGTGCTCAGTGACGTGAGAGAAAGTTTTCCAAAATTTTGATTGGATTCGTAACCATTGTACTTAAAATGTGATCGAAATGTACAAATGTGATTTGGAATGATTTTAAAGCGATTTGTAAAGGAGTTGTGTGTGATTTTGGTACCTTGTGATGAACGAGGATTTATAACTTTCCATCGGCACTCCTGTAGAGATTGATCAGTTAATTACTGACTTGGTATGGGCTATCCTTTTTGCCCTCTCAAATTGCAGTCATCAAGTGATGACCACACAGATGATTCCCAGATAAATGTGAAGTTTAAAGTCACAACCATCTCCCAAATTTCCAATTGGTGCTTGGCAAGTCGGGCGATTCATTAAAGTATGCTTGATCCCTCGGATGGACGTTAAAGTAGGCGTGCATTCTTTATTAGTCTGTGGATGTTAAAGTTAATGGATGACATTCGTTGATGGATGTTAAAGACAAATTCCTACCAAAACTACTGCTGGGAAGGCAATGGCAAACTCACCAAAAACCAAGAAAACCAAAATCTTCATGCGGAGCCTTGCATATAATTAATTAAATAATGTTGAACAGTGCAAATACTGTACCTCTTGTGATTGATCTGTGAACCAAGTACATCAAGTGGTGAAGATAATTGGGTTAAAATACAGGCAACGCGAGTACTCCTTCGACTGGCTCTTCGTCTGAGTCCTCCTTAGACAAGTTTCAGACTGACTGTCTGGTGTTCCCTGAACACACAGCCGTTGCAGGCCTTATCACAAGAACATTCCTTGGCAGGCTTGTCTGCCAAGGGCAGCTTGCTCGTGCAGAAAGCAAAAACATCTCTGGTGGCTTTTTACGAGTCTCTATTTGTCAGGTTAATCAATGAATCAAGTTTAATTGGAGTGTTTTCAGCTGCAATTTGGAGGGCCATTCACCTGGTGACTCAACTTTGACAAATGACTTGACAATTTTTGTACACCTGTTTAAAAACAGAGGTTTAAACTGTATTTATTTGTTTTGACATAGAGGAATGGATTTGTAATTAAAAGGTCAGAGTAAGTGATGAGATGGTTAGAGTGAGTGTGATCAGATATTGCAGAATTTTGCTGTATTAGAGAGAAGTGGATAAAAGAAATGGACAATGTCAGAGATTTAAAATGTTGATGGAATTCCGAATAGTGATGAGAAAGATTGGTTACCGATTATTTTTTTTCTTGATTCTTCAGCTCCATTGACCATAAAAGAAATGGACGCTCATCAGATCGATGAAACGTTAACATTTGGTTTTGTTTAAACTGTTTGGAGAAATTTTGTATCTCTTTACCATGTTGTCAAGCTTTTTGTTCCCAAATGTTTCCAAATGGACGCTCTGCAGTCAAAGTGTGGTCCGGGAGCAATCTCAAGTTATGCAGCTCGGCAACTCGCACTGCTGTAAAATGTCAAGGCCGAGCAGGGTGGACCCCACTCTCACTATGGGGGAGTTCGCAGAGCTGAGAGTCCTGAGAAAGACTCCTAAAGGATCGCCCTGTGACTACAATTATCGCCATGCTACTTTTGTTTAATTACTCCTGTTAATTAATGTAATAATGTACAACTTAGCTTTGAATTACCAGTGTGCTTTGACCTGTATGGCAGTGATGGGGATACTCATGTTCAATATTACCAACAAGTGATACCTGTGATATTGTTTGCATGCACCGGGTTTGTTGTCATCTACATAAACATGGGGAACAGTTGGTAACTCATAGAAGTTGTGTTCGGTAACTTAGTTCATTACTTTCAGCCTCAGCTCATTAAAAAAAAAACTCATTGAGAGCACTGGAGGCACAAGATTTTTGTGTTCATTTTGTCTTTCTCCATTACAATTCATAATGGTATTTGAACCATCATGTTTCTTTTGGTTACAATTAATGCGTTGATTATGGACGAGATTCCTTGGGTATTGATTTGAAGTCAACAAATTAAGCTTGTTTTGAAATTGTTTGAATTTAGATTCGTTATCAGTTGAAGGTTTATGAAATTATTTTTTTTGTGCTGGATCGATTTTGGCAGATAATCAGTCATCTGGTGTTCAGTTTAATATCAAGTTTTCTTTTGGAATTACAAATTGAGAAACCTTGATCATATAAGTCTCGTAGTGTCCACACTTTTAGAACAGCAGTGTAATTTAAAACCAGACTGTTCGGTTATGTCACAGTAAGGTACACCCTTGGTTCTTATATATTAGGAATCATAAGTTAACTGTAAGAGAAAATCAATATATGAGGAAAATAAATCAGCATTGTATTTACATAAGCATTGTCCAGAATGCCTATACCAACAGCAATTATGAAATCAATTCATGGAATTAGGAATTGCACCATGTATTGTAATTGTATTGCTCTCGCTGATTCGTCGCTGGAACTGGACAAACTGTAATTTAAGTAAAATGCGTCCATATTTTGTGGAAAGACAAATATAAAAGATAAAGAATCATGCCGAGTACAGAAGGCATTAGCATGTGAAATGAATGTTAAATCGGTCGGAGTGTAAGAATTATATAATTGAAAATAGTGTAATGATGCCACAAGCCAATTAAAACATTACCTATTTTATTTGTTTTCTGATTAATTGGACAGGTGTGTGATTTTTCATTAAGTGGTACTTCTTGAGTGTTTACTAACCCAAATTTTTAAAATTTGCAACGAAGTCAGTTGATGAATTTCTAACACTAACTTGACCATCTTTCCTGAGCACAGAAGTGCTAAGTTAGCTGGAAATAAATAAATAATGGCAGTTGCTCTGGAACTGCTTGTGAATGAAAACAGAAGAAGTTAACTTTCATAATTTTGATACTATACTATTATTATACATGGAACATTTCTCTTGATTCGAAGGGATCTTTTGAGGATGGTGAAAAGACGTGTTGATTGCAAATTGGAACCCTGATTAATACTGCTGCACTTTCTCCATGTAAATAGCAAATGAGATTATTGTTTTTGAGTATTCATACAACTGAGATTTCTTTATAGTTTAACATGTCGTTTAGGTGTGAAGAAACGAAAAAGGAAAGAAAGGATAAATTTTTGAAACAACATGTAAATGCAGGTTCGATGCTTAACCTTGATTTTGTTTGTTTCGGAGTGTTGAGAGCAGTTGAACTGTGCAGTGTACGATTTCGTCTCATGTAGCTTTGGAAGAACTTCCACCAAAAAATTGGATGATGGGGAGAACCCAGATTTGGGTGATTGGGCATTTAACACACATGATCATGACACGACCCCCTTCCTGAGGAGATGAGACGAGCATGTAAGAAAAAAAAAAAACCCACTGAAGAGAAGGTTGGACAAGTTAAACCCCGGCAAGGCAAAGACTTAACGTCGCCGTTGCGTGGTGCCTGCCTGGGGGAACGACCCTGACCACACTCGCAAATTGCTGCTCCGCAGATACATCGTGAACTTGCCGTGGTCGCACAACGGACCTGAAGGTCCAAATGGCGAGTCATCTGCAACGTGTGTTCAATGGTTCGAGTGGGGCTCGTGCAGCCATCGCGGCTGCCTTCAATGTGTACAGCTCGCTTGGTGAATCAAACCTGATTGCACGAACTGCTGCTACGAGGCCCCAAACTCTGCTGGGGCTGGGATCTCTGGGTCACATCCCGAGTCCTCTTCGTCTCCTTCACCCCAGTGTCGGGCCCAAGCTCATACCTGCCAGGATTGACCTTCTCTGCAGCTCAAGGAGTGCCTCGACTGAGCTTCCCATTGGGTGCTGCTCTATCTACACCCCGACCCGCTTATCTTCTGGCCTCGTGGAGCACGTCTTTTCGATTCGTGACACCTGCTGATGAACAGGCCATTAATTAAAGGGAGGCACACTCACTAACCTGGCTGGGACACTATTGAAATGGTCATCGTCCAGCATTCTTCTCCAATGAGCGCTCGCTGCCATTATTGATTGAACTTGTGTCATGGATATCTTTTCTCCTCGAGGAACGGGGTATGGTGATCATGTGTCATATAATTATTCAAATTTTTTTCCTGATATGGAAAAAAGGGAGGGATGTGGAAGAAAAATAATTATATTCACTTGTTGAATTGTTGCTGGTACTTTATAAATGTAATTTTCGTACTCTAGTTGAATTGGCTGTCAGTAATGTTTCCCTTTGTCCGACAGTCTATTGACCGACATATTGATAAAAGGAATATATTACTTTGAAAAAAGGTCTTGCTCGCTACATCGAAACAGGGTGATCTGGTTGTTAACACTGCAAACTTTTGCCATGAGTGTGTCATTCTCTCCCTCCCACCCAAAGTGGCTACGTATTGCAGTTTTGAGTTATTTTGCCTCATGCTTATCAGCTCATCCTGTGCTTGAATTGCCAAATGTCTCACCCTCCCATTTTTTGGATGTCAAATTGTGTATAAGAGGGACTACGCCAGGCTTCTGTTTCAGTGAAGTTTATTGGAATGTTTCAGTGAATCATTAAATGTTCTTCCTCCATATATACGAAATTATTAAAGATTCTCTTTTGTATGCTGATCAATCGATCGTGTGGAAAATGAGTTCTTTTCTTGGAAGTGAAGAATTAATCCAAAGTATTGGTAGTGTGGTCATGACGATCTGGGATATGGGTTGGGGTGAGTGATAATTTGTTCCAAATAATGAAGAATGGAAAATGTCAACAGCTTCAACCCCCCCAACATCCGTGTGGCAAGATTTCAGCCACTCCCTGTGGTGTACATTGAAGTCTCCGAGTGAGACAAATTCTGCTTGAGGGTGTTCAAATGTCATGGACTCATGGCAAGAGTTAAGATAGTGAAAGAAAGATATAAAGTTTGTAGAATTGGGAGAGCAGGAAGTGAAACAGAAACATCGTGATGGTCGGGAGACAAATCTTAAGTCAGATGATTTTGAAACGAATCGTTTTGAAACTCCACATGATGATTCATCAAGCAAAAATGATTCATCGAGATGTTTTATTGTTGTTTCATTTAAACCTCTTAATTACCCTCATCAAAGGAGATCAAGGGTATTGCAATTAGGTCCCTTTGTCTGTCTGTCTGTTTGTTTGTTTGTTTGTTTATTTGCACAAAACGTGAGTAGGTGTATTAATTACAAATACTATTGAAAAAACTTGACACTCCATAAGATCCCCTCTAGACCCCCTCCTCTTGGGCCCCGTAAAGCTCCTCTTCGACCTTCAAAGAACCCCTTTTTTTCAGACCCCCGAAGATCCATGTCACAACCTCCAAGATCACATCAGACCCCCTAAGAACCCATCTCGACTCCTAAAGACACCATTTAGACCCCATAAGACCTCCTTTTAGATCCCCTAAGCCTCCCCCCATTTAGACACCCTAATCTCATCGATTGAACCTTTTAGACATCCTTGTGCTCTCGTAGACCCCATGAGACCCCTCTTGACCCCCTAAAATTCCCATCTAGTTCCCCTAAGAACGCGTTTCAGATCCTGAATACCCCCTTTCACAACCCCCAAGACCCCGTAAGAACCCCTAAGACCTCACCCAGAATCCCGATGCTTTTTAGACCCCCATAAGATCACCCTAAGACTCCTGCAGAACCCCTTAAGAACCCCTAATTACCATTTCAACATTTTAGACCCCTTTACACTCTTTGGAACCCCGAAGACCATTTTAGACCATTAGAATCCCGAAGACACCTTCAGTCTGAAACCGCTGAATGCAAAAAAAAACATTAATCTCTGCACAGGTCAGGAACTCACCACGGGGAATAACATTTGATAAAGATGACGTCATCGTGCCACAATGATGACACCATTATTTGATTGGTCGAAACACTTCTCGAACAATATACCAATTATTTGAGGGTGATCGAAGTAATTTGTTGAGAGAATTAAATTGATGACGTCATCAGTGATGTGGTCTGGCAGCCATGTTATTTTTCAAACAAGTGGGACAGAGTGGGAAAGAGAAGTTAAAATGGAGTGGAGGGGGGAGGTGAGGGTGGAAAGATAGGTTTAAATAAATAGTGCCAGAGGGACAAATAAAATGCGAGAGGAGATGAAGGGACGTGTGCTGGCGCAGAGACGTGCAAGGTGCGTATGAACCCACAAGTGGTGCAAGGACCCGTGCAGGAGGAGTGTTACACATGGGGTTGGTTGTTTAATGGTGGTGGAACCAGAATAGCTCCCTTCTTTCTTCTTTTCCTTTCAATTTTATTCTATTCTTTTGTTAAAAAGATCTTACTTATCGACCTTCTCCATCTCTCGAAGGCTCCACATAATCTCATGGGCAAAAAAAACACAACGGGAAAAAGAAGAAGAAGGGGAGGAAGAGGAAAGGTGAATTGAGCAACAGGTGGGAACGAATGCAGGATGCACAGTCCGGCTTGCGACGAGAAACTTGGCCTGAGAGAGCTCTTTGAGGATTTGAGTGATCCCTCCGAGGGCTGCCTGTTGGAGGGACCATGTGTGCAAAGAGACTGGTGTGGAGGAGAACCTCTCGGTGCACATGGCGTCGTGGAGTCAAGAGAGAGAGGGAGCAGAAGCATTTGTTTCTCGTGAGTATCGTCTGAGGCAACATGCGGCTTCAAGGTGTTGCTGAAATTGTTCTGGTTTGTTCATTGGTGAAGCTTGAGAACACATCCAGAGAGAGAGAGAGAGAGAAGGGTGGTGGTGAGGGGTCATCCTTGTGTCCTGTGGCTGGGGCGAGATCACTGAAACGTCAACTCAAACAGGCACGAATTCTCCACTCCCCCCTTTTTCCTTTATTCATTATTTTCTTTGTATCTTGACAAATATTCCTTTGTTATTTTGCTTCCCCCCCTCCCCCTTGGGATTAGCTCGGGATATCTGGTGGTCCGTTTCTTTGTCTTGGTGCCTGTCTGTCCTTCTTTAATGACTTAGTTGTTACCACCACATTTCAGCGGGATTTCTCCTCAATATGATTTATGTATTGCTTGGTTGTTTACCCTGTGTTTTCTTTATCCTGAGTAAAGGATTTGCATTGCATGACTGGATTTGCACACATTTGCATGTGCATACTGTGAGTTGAAGAGTGAGGGTGTAAATTTGCATCAGCATTTGGATGGTAACTTCGCTCGGTCACATCTCACTGCTCATGCGGTGTGACGCGCACTCGGGGTACGTATTGATCTCCTGAACACGTCAATTCGGACCTCCGGAGCAGTAGGTTGTACCCCAAACCGTTTACCCAGGGGCTTGGTTGTAAAAGGAGCAGTGGAGAGGCACGATCGCCGGGTGGATCCGGCAGTTGGTATGCCCAGGTACGTGGACACACGCAAAAATGGTGTGAATGGGAAGCGGGGGGTCCATGTAATGAAGCTCTGGATGGGGTCTCTCTCTCCAGGGGGGTGTATATGCCTGGGTGTGTGTGGTATGTGAGTCCAACGCATGAGCTGCCTGTACCTTTGTCCGATGGCACGGGTCTACGTGGTGGATATCGAACTGTGGGTTTGTGAACTGTGAGCACGGCAAGCTACCGCACTGGGAGATCAAAACCATGCAGCCCGTGCATGCTGGGACAGGTGTGGAAGAGGGTGAGTGGGTGCACATGAGTAGTGTGAGTGTGGTGCATATGTGTGAATGAACTAGGATGGATGCTGAGGAAGAAAGAGTAATGCAGGCGGGGAAGCCATCATTGGTGTCAGACTGGTTAGAGGTGGAACCAGAGCTGCTTTCCTGGGGAGGAGTGAGCACGGTTCCGGCTTGGGCTGAGCTGAGGGACAAACAGGAAGTTCCGCACGACAGAGTATGTGTGTGAAGGGGTCCCCTGTATAGTAATTAGGACAGCATTTACATACTCCCACTGGCCTTTGTGGAAAGTCCGAAGTTCTGAAAGGAAATGATGCCTTTGGGCACATTTCATTGCCCCCACAGAGCCTTATCGACAAGGATGACGTCATCAGTGATGGAAGGTAAATTGTGGGGAAGAACTGATCCCATGTGAGCCCTCCTGAAAGGGAGGGCGAGGCAAGCAAAATTTTCATGGTGAACGTTGGGCTTCGTCCGAAACGGGACATGGATTTGGTCTCGATTTTTCATGTACGTGCGTTCGTGCGTCCGCAACCATATCTCGGATACGTATCGACCGACTTCGTTTGAACTTTACACAAAGTCAACACATGATGGTATACATATGCACATCGTTTTGTTTCACGACGTGATCAAAGATGACCGACTGGTAGACAGGCGGCCATTTTAGTTGTAAAAAAAAAAAACCCGATGTCGAACACGTCCTCAACCATTTCTCGGACATGCATTTACCGATGTTGCTCAAACTTGGCACACAGATAAGGAATGATGGCTTACATATGTATGCATGCCATTTTATTTCAAGATCAGATCCAAGATGGCCGACTGGTGGTGATTTTGTGACTTAAATGTGTCCCCAACCTTTATTAACCTCCGCCATCGAAGATGGACGGAGGTTACTGTTTTCACCCCTTTCTGTTTGTGTGTTTGTTTTTTGTTTGTGAACAGTATTACGGAAAAAAAAACGAAACTTGGTGGGGGGATTAGGAATGGTCCAAGGATCATGCCATAAGATTTTGGACTTGGTCCAAAGTCGAATATGGCTGCTATGGCGGCCATTTCGAAAAAATATTTGAATTTTTTTTTTTTGCATTTCCAAATGTTTTCAGTGATTTCCACCCCCCCCCCAAAAAAAAAATTGTTTGAGAGAAAAAAAATTTTTGCAACTTTTTTTCAACAAAATTTCGATTTTTTTTTTGCATTTCTCCATGTTATAAGTGATTTCCAGTACAAAAAAATTTGTTCGAGAAAAAAAAAATTTTAAACTTTTTTTCAAAAAAATTTCGATTTTTTTTTGGCATTTCCACATGCACGTCGATCTCGTTTAGTTTATTCAATCGAGATTCAGTCAAGTCTGATCCGTTTTGACCTACAATGAATAGGATATCAGGTTCACTTTAGTGACCCAGCAGTATTGACGGTGGAGGTTTTGCACTCCACCGAGTGCTCCCCCTCGAGTTCATACATGCATGGCATGATTTTGTTCAAACGTGGCAGAAGCACAGTACTGTACATTATGGCATACACGTGCAGCTCACTTCATTTTGCGAGTTATAAATAAATGTGGGCTCGCCCTTTAACTCTGTACCGCAAAATTACTAAAACGGGGGCGATGACATTTTATGTCGATTTTTCCTTGTTGTTATTTATTATTATTATTATTTTTATGATTATTATTATAATTATTATTATACAAAGAAGTGATTTCTGAGCCACAACATTTTGCAGCACACCTTTTATCGCTTGCCACCAAAAATCGATCACTCTCCCCATGCCAACTCCCTTCCCCCTGCCACATTGGGGTAAACTGCCATTACCAGTATCAATTTGATTACCACTTTGTTTCAATGTAAACCTTCTTTTTTCGTATGCAGCACAAGGCTGCGAGTTGCATAATTTCCTGAGGGTGCAGCTATACCACCCTCTGAAGGTTTGAGCAGGAATTGGGAATTCATTAGAGTGCCGGCAATAACTCGCCTACCCTTCACTATGGACACCATGGGGTCCTTAATGTCGACCAACTAATACCGGCAGACGGGACGCTCAGTTTAACGTCCATCTGCAGGACGGCACACACACACACACACACACACACACACACACACACACACACACACACACACACACACACACACACACTGATGAATCACCATCTGCTAAACAACAGGATGACAGTTTACAGTTGGGGTGAGATTCAAACTCAGGCTGGACAGCTTAGAGGAGATAAGTGTGCATTCCTCTGTCTTGGAGTCCGGGCCATCCTGCAAGCCCATATGAAAACCATCAAACACCCAGAATTCCAATAGGATCGTAAATCGGTCAACAGATGTGTTGGTGAGCAGAAGAAACCACTCATTGAGTAAACTTGATTCAAAACCTTTTGGCACATCCTGATGACACCCAAAGGCATGGAGCGACTGTGCACGTCTCAGTGACATCACAATCTGTTTCCATGACAAGGAGTGTAAAATCATGATATCTTCCATCAACAATTATACCTACGGTTTCAAATAGAATATGAAAGCATTTTTCTCCAGGGATACACAAACATCTTAATCGGATTCTGTAATTTATAGAAGTCGATTCTACAAAAAAATTTTCAGGTGTGCGTTCATGATTTTGTGATTTCTTGTCCGTTGCGTTGTTGAGCCATTGATTCTGGACTTTAAATAATGACCCAAGGTGGCTTTCCATTTGAAAACGAATGAGTGAATGAATTCTTCATCTCATCAACTGCCATGTTACCATTTCGTTACCAATGTCCATTTTTCTCTGCAACGGGCAATGGACAAAGTTTTATTTTATTCGGTACCGATATATATATATATATATATATATATATATATATATATATATATATATATATATATATATATATATATATATATATATATATATATATATATATATATATATATATATATATATATATATATATATATATGGGGTGGGTAGGTGCCGTTGTTTTTCTCGATGCTCCCTGTGTTTTTGCAGTGCGGTGCGAGTTTTGGAAACATCAGAGACATCTCTTCCTCATCGTAATGAGCGTGGACCCGCCGGACCAGGTGCAACGTGCAGACAGGAGCGGGGGCACACTGCAGGGTACGGGACGGACCTGATGCTTCTTTTCTCCGAGGTACGAGAACTACTCCCAACACTTCATCTTCAACATTTCATGAGAATTCCATCCCTTTGATTGAGCACAGTGAGGTCACAAAGCCTGCGTGCAAATAATTAGAACTGAAAGCAGAAGAGATCACCGACTCGAGGTCTCCTTGAAAGAAGGTGAGGTGCAGTCCGAGTTTAAGACGCAAGATCGGTTGGGTGAGAGGTTTGATCAGTTACTCCATGGAATTGAGGTATTTATTGATCACCTTTGATTTATTACTTCTGCCAACGAAGGTGGACGGGGGTTATATTTTCACCCCTGTCTGGCTCAGCAGGACGTCTCAAAAAGTTACGGATGATTCAGACGAAACTTGGTGGACAGATTGGCTGTGTTACAAGGACAAATTGGTTAGATTTGAGTGAAGATCTGAATCTGGAGTAGAGAAATTTTAAAGTCATTCTTCACTATTCAGGGGCAAAAATGATGCTCTGTATCGTAAGATATCTCAAAAAGTTATTAACGGATTTGGATGAAACTTTGTGAACTGGTTGTGAGTGTGATGAGGAAGAATTGTTTTGATTTTGGTGAAGATCCGAATCCTAGCAAATTTTTTTTAGTGAATCTTCACCATTTGGTGATCTCAGGCCAAAAAAAACGGCAAACCGCATCGCATGATATGTCAAGAAGTAGTGGACGGGTTTTGAAAAAAGTAGGTGGATGAGTTGGGTCGGTGAAAATAACAAGCCGATTCGATTTTGGTTCATGTCGAATTCAGAGCTGACCGATCAGTGGGATACAAAATGTAAACAGTTCAGCCTGGCGGAGATGTGCGCTCTACGGAGTGCCGTTCTAGTTTAATAGCTCACCTGGAACGTCGTTGCGGGGAGCTTATTGGATGGCGCGCCATCCGTCTCCGTCCGTCCACAAATACTTACAGCTTTTCTGAAATTGCACATTTAATTTTGATGAAACTTTTCCACAACCTTCATCACCCTGGATGTATCAAAGTTTATTCACGGCATTAAAAAAATCAGGGTCTGAGGGGGTCGACGGAGGGAGTTTATGGAGGGGTGAGGGGAAGGGGTTTCCTCCCCTATTAAGGAGGTATTTGCTTTCTTCTCAGAAACGACACACAATTCCGATGAAACTTCACTACAATCCTCATCATCAATGGTGTACCAAAGTTTGTTCATGACATGAGAAAAATCGGGCTCCAAGAGGGCGTAAGGGGAGTTGCCCCCCAAAATATGTATTTGCTTTCTTCTCCGAACCACACACACAATTTCGATGAAACTTGACCACAACATTTATCGCCCGTAATGTGCCAAAGTTTGTTCACGACATTAAAAAAAACATCGAAAGGTATTTACTTACTTCTCCGTTACATATTTTATGGGTTATCCATGCCTACCAGTGGTTCCCTGGTTATCTTATCCAGCCACTACTATATGAACACCCAGGGGCATTCCCCCTATGTTTGATTCTTCTTTTGTTCTGATCCTTCTCGAATCCTTGACGTTTTATATTTGTGCAGGTACATTGTTTCCATTTCAAGTTTATGAGGGGCGTACGAAACTTTCTCGAACATTCGATACAATCGTCTAGGAAACTGTTTGATTTCCCTTTATCGGAGAGGGTATTGCATTTGGGCCTGTTTGTTACTTACGAAATCTAAAGATTTCTAAATCTAAATTACGAAATATATTAGGAAATCTACGAAAATCTTACGAAATCGAAATCTAAAGATTTTGTAAGTATATTGATCACTTCCGTCCTCTGTTTGTGTGTGTTTGGGTGTTTGTTTGTAGGCACGATAACTCGAGAACGGAAGAAGCTACCAATGTCAAATTACACCACCTGATTCAGGAGGGTGATGGCTCGCGCTGCTAAAATTTTGGTCAAAATCGGTCAAAGGTCAAGGTCACAGTGAGGTCAGACATCCAAAAACATTTGATTTTTGATGGTTTGGTACGGAATCATCGTAGAAACTTCTGGTTTGCGTCGCTACCTTCTCAAGAGACAGCTTTTATTAGACAAGGTCAGAGGTCAAGTTGACAATTTCGTAAGTACCAGTCTATGACTGCTTGTTTATATGTTGTACTTATGGACATTACGCACAGCTTCGAGGAAATTAAATTGCAAGAAAAAAAATCGAGAAAACAAGCTCAAATGAGCGAAGATCCTCGTCCTCTTAATGATGACGTCATAAAAATGAATATGACGTCATTGTGATGTATCAGGTTTGCGATAAATTATATGTGCTAATGCCTGGCTTCATTCCCGCAAACAAAATTCAAACAGCTTGCCGAGTTTTGGAGATAATGGTATAGGCGATTTCCATTAGCGGCGATATTATGACGTCAACTTTTTTTCTTGGAAGAATTTCCAAAATCGGAGATGGTTACTGTCTGCGCGTGGGCTTTCTGCATATACATGGAAAGTTTCACGAAGATCCGATGAAAACTCTGAGTTGTGAAACAAATAATGTCAAAAAAAATAGGGATGAAGTCATAAAAATTGATATGACGTCAGAGTAATGTATCGTATGTGCGGTAATTAATCTCTGCTAATGCCCTGTTCGATTCCCGCAAACAATTCAAAAAGCTTGCCTCGTTTCAGAGATAATTTTTTGCAGCGATTTCCATTAGTGGAGATATTTTGACGTCATAACTTTTTTTTTCTTGGAGGAATTTTCAAAATCGGAGATGGTTACTCTCTGCGCAGGGAATTTTTACATATATATGCCAAGTTTGAGGAAGTTTCGATGAAAACTGTAGGATGTGAAACGAAAAAGTCCACAAGAAGAAGATGAAGAACAACAACGTGAGGAAGACTTAGAGATCCTCCTTGAGGATATAAAAAATAAATAAAATGTTCAAGTGGTCGTGGCTCCACCCACAAGGGGCGTGGGACGCCCCTCATACAAAAAGACACAACCAGACCATAACATCCAGCTTGTGTCTAAGTTTCATCAAGATCGCATCAAGCGTCACGGAGCTATGCTCTGGAGAGAGTCACACAGACAGACAGACAGACAGACAGACACAACTCAAACAGTGGTCACCACTGGCGCCCGCGAACCAATATAATATTATCGGTTTTTATCCTCTGAGGAATCAAACCCAAAAAGTCGACAACCGAAAATGAATGCTTGGATTTTAAAAGGTTCCGTTTTGAGAGATCGATGCAACCAACTTTCTTTAACTATACACCGCCCATGTAATGTCATGCATCATGACGGGAAACGATGGGAACAATGTGATTCGTTACTGATTTGAAACAAACCAAAGAACAAAATACGACTGCAATCCGTACTGACGGCGGAGTTGGTCTGCACAACCAAGTTGGATCGTAAGTACTTCCTGAGTATCGCAGCTCGATGACTTCGTCTGCGAAACGACCTTTCTTGGTCACTTCCGTCGAGCGTCGAGATGATTCCAAGGAAAACGTTGTTCATGACATTTCATGTTTATCATCGCGAATTCCCTCACGGATTCAAACATTTGCTGCAGTAGAAGACAAAAAAAAGGACAGAGAGGGATGTTGAAAAATGACACGGACGTCAAAAAAAAGATTAGCGGGTGAAGGTGCTTTGTTGAGAATGTCAGTGAGTCGTTTCGATTGGATTGTGGAGGAATTGGATCAGGTGGAGATGAGGGGGGAAAGGGAAAAAAAACAAGGACAAATGTGTCCAAGAGCAGCGTCCGAAAGGTTTTATCGGCTAAAAAAAAACAACAACAACAACAACTTCCGATATTTCGTCACGTGCCTTCATTGAGCCAATAGCGAGACCCGTCATAATGTAAAAAGTGGAGATGCCGGGGATGGATCCCGGGGCCTCATACATGCAAAGCATGCGCTCTACCACTGAGCTACATCCCCAATATGTACACATGCCATGTATTTAATGTATATATATATATATACATGTCATGTTTTATTTCAAGAAATTTATGAGAAGTGATAATAATCCGTGTTCCTTCACAAGGAGCTTTGGCCTTGACCACAGAAGGAGGCACGAGGCCCATCCGAGCCTGCGGCAGCATTGCCAACGTGCGGTTGTCCGTGCGTGTTCTGTCCTTTTTAAACGCTGAGTGTCGATCAACGAATCAACACGAACACCAGTTTTGTTTTAAACGTCTGGTATGAACAGCTGTATTGAAGTTTGAGTCATCGACTGAGAGCGGATGCTCCCCGTCCGCTCCTTCACACAACCGAGTGTCGTCGTCCATTTGACAAGTCTTGTTTCTCCACCCGCGGGTCGACATTTTGCATTTTTCCGACATTCAGAAACCGCCCGATCAATCATCACGTTGATTTCGAAATCTCAGCTGAAAAAAAAAAAAACAAAGAATTGTTTTTATTCGATAATAATTTCCTTTGAAAATCTGTGTGAACGTGGTTCATTGAAAATAATGTGGATATAAAAAATAAAAACATGTATAATGGGGAGAGGGAGTGTACCTGGGGATGTAGCTCAGAGGGAGAGCGCACGCTCCGCATGTGTGTGGTCCCGGGTTCGATTCCCGGCATCTCCACCTTTTACCTCACATCTCAGAGCCTCAAGATGACGCGACAAAACGCTCGAATTGGGAATTACCAACTCCACCTGTTCGTTCACGGTTCTCCTTGTTTTTAGCAACATTCCCCCAAAGTATAAACTGTTTTTCCATCGGGTGACATTGTCCAAAACTTTTTTTTTAGCTCGTCCAAGTGCAATAAGCTCTTGAACGATGTCCTTCAGTCACAGTGACTTCAGTCAGTCAGTCAGTCAGTCCTTCCTTTCGGCAGTGGATCCATTGTTAACATTTTTTCTTTTTTTTTTCTTTCCTCCTCCGAGGTGGCTCAACGAATCGTTTTGAAACTCCACATGATGATTCATCAAGCAAAAATGATTCATCGAGATGTTTTATTGTTGTTTCATTTAAACCTCTTAATTACCCTCATCAAGGGTATTGCAATTGGGTCCCTTTGTCTGTCTGTCTGTTTGTTACTTACGAAATCTTTAGATTTCGTAATTATATTGGTGACTTCCGTCCTCTGTTTGTTTGTTTGTTTGTCTGTTTGTTTGTTTGTTTGTTTGTTTGTTTGTTTGTGGGCACGATAACTCGAGAACGGAAGAGGCTACCAATGTCAAATTACACCACGTGATGCAGGATGGTGATGGCTCGCGCTGATTAGATTTTGGTCAAAATCGGTCAAAGGTCAAGGTCACAGTGAGGTCAAACATTCGATTTTTGATGGTTTGGTACAGAATCATCGTAGAAACTTGTGGTTTCTTGTGGTAGAAGCGTCGCGACCTTCTCTGGAGACAGCTTTTATTAGACAAGGTCAGAGGTCAAGTTGACGATTTCGTAAGTTCCAGTCTATGACTGCTTGTTTGTTTATTTATTGATTTATTTATTTTTTTGCACGATTGACGGTCCGATCTGATTGAAACTTGCCAGGAATATTGCCGGGGACCCACGGATGTGCCTTTTCAAGGTTTGATATCAATCGGACGATCGATTCCCAAGTTCCGGCCATTTATCTGTCGACCAATGACAGGACACGGTGCTATGACGTCACGAATGACGTCACAATTAATATATTTTTTTGTTTTTGCATGATTGACGTCACAATTCTTCTTCTTCGTTTGGTATGACGTTTCAAACCCTGTTTGCCAAGGGTTTGAAAGTTGTTTTTTCCAAAGGTTTGAATTAATTGTTGTGCTTGGTAGACATTTGTGAATACATTTACAGAGAGAGGGGAGAGAGGTTGGGGGAGAGAGGAGGGGGGAGAGAGGGGGGGAGAGAGGGCAAGAGAGGAGGAGAGAGAGGGGGCTTCACAATGCAAGAGAGGGGGGAGAGGAGGGGGCGAGAGAGGCGGACGGGAGAGGGGGATGAGAGTGGGGGCGAGAGAGGAGGCGGGAGAGAGGAAGGGCGAGACGAGGCGGAAGAGAGGGGGGAGAGAGAGAGGGGGGACGAGAGAGGGGCGAGAGAGGGCTGCACATACTGGGATTCACCGATCGGCCCGTACTAGTTAATAATAATAATAATAATAATAATAATATAACTCTACAGAGTGACTGTAACAACAATATACCCGGTACTTGTTATTCCCCCCAAGGTACAAATCCCCATCAAGTTTGCTAATGAATAGTAAATGGGAATCCCATCCAGGTTATCCTCCCACCTGTACACCTGGGATACCTTGTTATACCTCATGACGTCATCATCCGAATTCCTCTTCACTCTCGTTTCTGGGATGAAAGGATTGAAACCTCGATGATCAACGGTTCCCGGTGGATGATCCGGGCAGTTAAGAAATCAGTAAATTGGTTATTAGTTCAAATAAAATAATTTTTGTAAGTACTAAGCAGTCCATGATATATCTGTGTGTGTGTGTGTGTGTGTGTGTGTGTGTGTGTGTGTGTGTGTGTGTGTGTGTGTGTGTGTGTGTGTGTGTGTGTGTGTGTGTGTGTTGTTATGTCTAGCTTACTTCTTGGGTGTACGGTGGAGTAATTTGTCTTTTTTAATTGCACCAAATCAGATGAATATTTACTCTCTTTGTGGGACCACTGCACCGGCACACCATGGTCTCATTGTTTTGGGGACGACAGTGGGATCTTCGACCTGCCAAAGCAAATACTGCCTGATGAGACAAGTGGCTTTCCGTCACCTACAGATGAAGGTATGCTCATTGATGCCACCAACACCCGGTCTGTGAAGCACCAGGATGAGAGTTTATAAGATCCGATATTTATCATGGAAAAGAAAGTTCAAGCGTGATGATGTTTCCTTCCTGTCATTCACCACCTAAACCACTGCTGGGTATCCTTTTTGACCCCCGACCATTAGCACGTTGCCCCCCAATGGAGCAGACGCCGCAGGACACCAGGTTGGCATCCCCGGTACATCACGACACAATGGCCATGCTGACGCAGCTTGTGGCTGACGTGGAGACCAGGATGGGGGCTCAACTTGGCGGGAATCTCAACGCGTGTCTTGGGGAATCGGCGGCAAATGGTGGAGGATGTGGCATGTGCGCAGCGTGAAAAGTTTACGTTTTGTATCAAACTAACAGCCCTGATCTGGACCTGAACCCGAATCAAAATCTCATCGGCTTGTTCTTGTCACCCAACCAACTCATCGACCTAGTTTTGTCGTAACTCGTCTCTCAATCTGTCATTGCTGGAAGAATCACTTGAAAGATATTAATATCTGGATCCGTATTTGTATCTTCATCAAAATGTAATCAATTCGTCCCTGTCACACACTCAACGAGCCCACCAAATTTCATCCAAAATCGTCCACAACTTTTTGAGATACCCTGCATTTAACTGAGGCCAACTTGCAGGGACTTTAAGCAGCCATCAAACTTCAAGATTGGTCTCCCATTTCTACTTTCTCCAACATCAACTCATCCTGGGAATTCTATCAAAGAAATTTGCTCCAGCTCAAACACAGATGTATCCCATCTTATCTTCAGTTGTCATACCCTTCCACCTACCCATGGTTGACTGAAGTTTGTGGCGAGGCAGTTGTCCTGAAACAACTTGCTTTTGCCTCATGGAAAGCAAACCCAACTGAGGGTAATCTCAGTTCCTTCCGTAAATCTCGGAACAAATGTGGATCTACCCTCAGGAGAGCCAGAAAACAACATCTTTCTAATCTCAAGACTGAACTCTCAAACCTCTGTTCCTCCTCCAAATCCTGGTGGCGTTTAATCAAATCTGTTTCTGGTGTATGTTCCCCCTCCATCCCCTCCTTTACCACAAATGGCCGCACTGCTGATTCCACACGTGATAAAGCTGAATGTCTAAATTCGGTGTTTGCAACTAAATCTTGTGTCTGAAACCCATCGATTTCTGTACCGACCTTACCCAGTCACACCCAACTGTCCCTGAACTCTGTCCTTTTCTCCTGACAAGGTGGAGAGCTTGCTGTCAAACCTCGACTCAGATTCTGCAACCGGTCCAGATCAGCCCACGTGTCCTAAAAACCTGCTCCTCTGCTCTTGCTCACCCTCTCTCTATTCTATTCACCCTCTCATTTGCTCAAGGTGATCTGCCATCTGCTTGTAAATCAGCAAACATTACCGCCCTGCATAAAAAGGCACAAAAACAGATCCCTGCAACTACAGACCAATCAGCCTTCTCCCAATCATCAGCAAGGTTATGGAATGCATCATCGCTTCAGACATTAAATCCTTCTTCTTCTCCAATGTTCTGATTTCCGATCATCAATTTGGTTTCAGACCAGGTCACTCTACCCTGGATATGCCGCTTTTGCTCTCCCAACAATGGATGGAGGTCCTCAATGCTGGACATTAAATCAGAGCCATATCCTGAGACATATCGCGTGCTTTTGACACGGTCTGGCATCCTGCCCTGCTCACCAAACTCTCTTCCTCTGGGATCCAAGGCCATCTCCACTCATGGCTCGCAGACCTCCTCTCCTGTCGCAGTCAACTTGTGGCCCTAAATGGAGTTCTCTCATCCCCTCTTCCTGTGCAGGCTGGAGTTCCTCAAGGTGGCGTTCTGGGCCCTGTTCTTTTTCTGGTTTTCATCAATGATCTCTCCGACTCTCTGGAAAAATCCTCTTTATCTCTTTGCTGATGACTCCACCCTCTGCCGTACCATTTGTCATCCCTCAGACCGGCAAGCAGCAGCTTCTTCGCTCTCTGCAGATCTGGATAAAATCACAAACTGGTCCAACACGTGGAACATGTCTTTCAATCCTGACAAATCTCACACTCTAACTATGTCTCTTCGAAAGGACCGTTTAGAACCCCCCCCCCATCAACTTTCTCAACAATCCTCTTGAAGAAGTCCTTTCTTTCAAACTTCTGGGTCTCATGATGTACCATGATCTTTCCTGGGAAAGTCACATGTCCAACCTGGCCTCCAAAGCCAGTCGCCGACTGGGAATCCTCCATTGTGCAAAGTCCTTCCTCAGCCCACTTGAGCTCCTGACCACTTTCAAAGCTTTCATCCATGGCCTGATGGAATACTGCTCTCCCCTCTGGGCTGGTGCGCCTGCCTCCCACCTTTCTCGGCTTCGCGCAGTGGAAACCAAGGCATTTCGGATCATTGGCATCTCCCGCGATGAGGCTGAGTCTTTGGGTCTCTCACGCTCTTACCGCAGGCAGGACGGTGGTCTTTCTGTCTTTTACCGTCTCCTCTCCAGTCTCACGCCCCGCCCACCCCTGCTGTGTCTGCGATATGTCCCCACATTTCCGCAGGGTGCTCAAGGTCCGCCAACAACCCCCTTCTGCTAAAACTACCAAAATCACGAATCGCTGCTCACCTTCACTCTTTCATTCCTCTTTTTTCCCGCCTTTGGAATGTACTCTCTCACTCTGTTCAATCCCATTCCTCCCTCCAGGCCTTCAAAACAGCTGTTCACCACCACGTCTTATCCTCAATCTTTTATACCCCCGTAAATCCACCCCAAGCCCACCTTCAAATTCCCTGCTTTCCTTCCTGAAAGTCCCTGTAATATCCATCTTGTATTCCCCATGTTCCCCACCCCATCCCTCTCCCTTCCACAGATCTTCCAATGTCTCTGTTCCCCACTGTTTTGTCCTTCCCACTCCTGCCCCTCTTGTCTCATGCCTCCCTTGCTGTGGTGTTGTGTGTTCGCTTTCATACGAGCCTCGACAAGATCCACAAAAGAAAACCCCTCTGGAACAAACTCCCACACACTCTTCAATCCTACTCTTCCCTATAGGCCTTGAAACCAGCTGTTCACCACCATCCCATATTTTCCTCCATCCAAAACCATCACCTTTTCTTCCCCCTTTAATCCACCCCACACCCACCACCTCCAAATCACTGCTTTCCTTCCTGTAAGTCCCTGTAATATCCATCTTGTATTCCCCATGTTCCCCACCCCATCCCTCTCCCTTCCACAGATCTCCTCATGTCTCTGTTCCCCACTGGTTTGTCCTTCCCTCTCCTGCTCCCCTTGTTGTACATTCTGTGTGTAAGCTGTTCTACGAGCCTCGACAATGCATATATTAAAACAGAACACTTTTTTCAGTCATAACTGCTGCTAAGTTCGATTCTGGAGCTTCAATTTTGTGGTTCAGCTTGGTTCAAGAGATTCTCGTGGTTATCGCATGTGCGGAAATTAAATAAAACCACAAACGCTGACATCTCCAGGCATTGATAAGCGTTGCAATGTACCCGGCGATTCACGGCTTTGATGAACAGGTGTTCGATAATATGAGTCAGGAAAGTGAAAAAAAATTAACTTTCTCGATAAGAAATCGTTACCGCCTGTTCCAAGTCAAGGCATGGTTGAGCAGGCCAAAAAACATGGGCGCCTTTATGCAGCAGCGAGGTTACCTCGGATACGCCTTCAGACCCCAGACAGGAGGGATGACCAAAGATGGCGCCTGATAAAGGATAGAATAAAATAAGGCCGTTAATTATCTTCAGAAGGGGTGTTTTAATTAACCGGAACACCCGATTTTCACTCTTGCACTTCCTTGGAGTTTTCCTGGTGTCCGTGCAAAAGTGCAGGCTGTTCGGTTTCATGGTTTTGGAGTTATGGAGGAGATCAAAACACAGATCAATTACTGCACCTTCATCCTAAAAGGAAAGCCAGACATACCAAGACACACACACACACACACACACACACACACACACACACACACACACACACACACACACACACACACACACACACACACACACACACACACACACACACACACACACACACACACACACACACACACACACACACACACACACACACACACACACACACACACACACACACACACACACACACACACACACAGATATATCATGGACTGCTTAGTACTTACAAAAATTATTTTATTTTAAGTTATAACAAAAACTTATAAACAATTTACTGATTTCCCAACTGCCTGGATCATCAGCTGCTCACCGTTTATCATCGAGGTTTCGATCCTTTAAGCCCAAACCTCTCCAAACGACGGGTCCACAACCCCGATCGCAGGTCCACATCAGGAGATTACTCAACATCAATGGACCCACAACCTCAACGTTGTGTCCACACAGTCACTCACACAGCAATACAATATCGTTATTCAATCTTATATCATTATTTGTTTTATTTAAAGTATTACTCCATATGAATAACTTTAATCATACATCACTTTATATGATAATATATTAAGCGATAAACACTTTTCCTTGTGGACATGTCCATGACTCAACACCTCCATCTAACCATGGACTCAAACTTGGAAATAGATAACATCACACCTCATCACGTTTCCCCATCTTCGGTTTCTGTTATTCATGAGATGGTCACAAACACATTTCCCCTCTCTACGGTAAAAGTGTTCTTTCTCCTGACGTGTGGTGCAAACCTTCAAAAGTCCTACACAAACCACTACCGCTGCTGGACCGCAGGTGGTGAATTTACATCATCACTTGTCGAAGACTCTTGCCTCGTCTGACTTGCAGAAACTTTTAGTCTTGTAACCATAGCAACAGTGCACAGTATGATGGTGCGATTATTGAGATGCACATCTCATTTCCTGTGATACCCATCGCCTCTCTCTCTCTCTCTCTCCCTCCCTCTCTCTCTCCCCCTCTATCTCTCTCCCCCTCTCTCTCTGTCTCTCTCTCTCTCTCTCTCTCTCTCTCTCTCTCTCTCTCTCTCTCTCTCTCTCTCTCTCTCTCTCTCTCTCTCTCTCTCTCTCTCTCTCTCTCTCTCTCTCTCTCTCTCTCTCTCTCTCTCTCTCTCTCTCTCTCTCTCTCTCTCTCTCTCTCTCTCTCTCTCTCTCTCTCTCTCTCTCTCTCTCTCTCTCTCTCTCTCTCTCTCTCTCTCTCTCTCTCTCTCTCTCTCTCTCTCTCTCTCTCTCTCTCTCTCTCTCTCTCTCTCTCTCTCTCTCTCTCTCTCTCTCTCTCTCTCTCTCTCTCTCTCTTCTCTCTCTCTCTCTCTCTCTCTCTCTCTCTCTCTCTCTCTCTCTCTCTCTCTCTCTCTCTCTCTCTCCCTCTCTCTCTCTCTTTATCCCTCTCTCTCTCCCTCTCTCTCTCTCTCTTTATCCCTCTCTCTCTCCCCCTCTCTCTCTCTCTCGAACATCTTGCAACGTTCGTCCAAATATCATCGACATTGACGGCACGTTGGTGAGCAATCCAATGGTCCGGCATTCTTGATCCAAATTCAACCATTGCAATGCAGCTTGGTGAGTGCGCCCCCAATGCCCCCCATGCCCCCCCCCCAAACCAACACTCTTGAGACTGTGTAACGTGAATCAGACACTCCATTCGAGGGTCTTCACGAAGGATATCCGTTCATGATGTTGAACATTTAAACACTTCCTGGTACTGATGTGTGACGTCACTCAATCCTGCCACTCTGATTGGTCGAAGAAGTGAGCCAAAAGTCCATCCATGTAGTCAATGTGAATGTTCAAGGCACGATCACGAGATTACCTGACCACAGGTAACCAAGTCATGAGTTTGCTTACCTGGATGTTGACGGTAAATTTTGCTTTTAAAAAACCGTTGACGTAAACTGGTAAACGCCACCAGGGGGTGTATTCAGTTAACAAGCAGCTTGGTAGCGCTTGCCAAGCCACCCGTTCCTTATCAACGGTTTCGAATGGAGTGCTTGCTTGAGTGCTTAAGCCACTTGGCGAGGGCTTTCCAAGCTGATTGGTAATGGATCACACCTCGGCTTTTTTAGTTGTATCCGCAACACAGATCAACGATCCGGATCATAGATAAACCCGGGAGAAATTATAAATTTAAAGAGTATTCGTGTAAAACGTCACACAGGCACGATGGGCCAGCCGGCCAGTTCAAAAGGTTTAATTTATTTGGAAATATCAGCACAACACCGATTTAACACGGGAAGTGTGGAAAATCTAGATTTTCGTAGATCTAGGAAAGCATTCCGTGATAAGATTAAAGTAGGTTTTTGAGTGAAACGACGTGATGACGTCATGTGAACGTAACACGAAACGTCATTTCCGGACGTTGGCGGGGGAGTCAACGGTGACGTACTTCTCAGCACATGTTCCTGGTTGTGGACTTCGCTGGAAACGATGGTCGGTGTTGATGTCGGACGAGGAGGCCTCACAAGGTGCAAGTCTTTGTTACCTTTACCTGTACTTTCCAGGTCGTTGACCACTACCTCGGTTTCTCTTGTCGATCCACAATAACGAACCAAAATGGAGGACGTCGACGTCGTTCGTCCGTTACAGTAAGTAGTCCTGGGGTTTCTTCACGGTCGGGAAACGAAATATCTGATGGAGCGGCCGAAGTAGTCGTCGCTTCGCTGACGTATTTGATAAAATGACGTCATGTTGTTCTTCATGAACATTCTGCTCCATTCACTCGACGTCATTAACCCGAGGTCATCCGTTCCATGTGCTCGGGATGTTTTCTCACCTCGTCTTGTTCATCCAACCGAGCTGAGGATGTTTATATAACGAGAAAATACAGGGAAATATGAAGTGGGAGAGGATAGAGGAGGTTGAGAGGATGGAGGGGAGGAGAGGGAGAAGAGGATGGGTTGTAGAGAGAGGAGGGAGGAGAAGAAGATGAGTGAGGGGACGAGAAAGAAGGCAGGGGGGAGAAGAGGGAAGGAGGAAGGGAGAGAGGAGTGAGGGGAGGGAGAGGATGGAGGGGAGGGGGAGAGAGGGGTGGGGGAGGGAGAGGATGGAAGGGGGGAGAGAGGGGTGGGGGAGCTCGGAAGGGGGTGTGGGAGTGACGCCTCACCAAATGTCACCATACACTCCGGGAGGGAGGGGGTGGGTTGGTGGCGAGTTGGATGGGGGAGAGAGGAGGGGTGGGGGCGGGCTCGGAAGGCGGTGAATAAGGAAGAGAGGGAGAGTGAGGAAAGGGCTTTGGGGGGGGGTAGAGCGACACAACCACATGTCATTAAACACTCCGGGAGGGAGGGGGGGGGAGATGAAATAATCTGAGTTCCTGATAACAACAAGTGCAATAAATGAATGATCACGTGATCTCCACGCGCTGGATTACGATTGTGGATTCTATTCCAACTACGGTATGTAATTCACTTTCATGTTGAGCCTGCTCTGCATTTCCTGTTCAAGAGGACCAGGATAAACCAACATCATGGAGATGGACGCGGACCGCAGGAAGACACAGACGGTTTGTTCCCGCAGCAGTCTTTTCCCGAGCTGTCTCAGTGCGTGAACCAAGTTCTGGATCTGAGCTCCAAGTGCGGAGGGATTACCACCAGAAACCTGGTGGGTCCACCTGACATATATCCGTTCGCCGGGGACTTCGCGTACGTGGCCGTGCCGAGCACGTACGGGACGTCCTGGGACCGCTTGTCCCGATGGACACCCGGACGTCGTCCCAAGAATCCCGAGTGGTTTAAAAGCCAGGATTTCATCGAGTTACTTTTCGCCAACCCGTCTTCCCGACCAGGGTCTCGGTCTCGCAGATGCACCACCCTGGACACGTGGTTCGGATTCTGGCCAAGTCATGGGATGAAGGTGAAGAGTCTGCTCTGTGCAGGTACCGATGACCCTTTTTGGTTTAATTCTCCGAGTCTTCAAGTCTTTCTGCTCGCGAGTCTAAAAGGGACGAAATGACCAATTATAATCGTTTGCTTTGGGAGTATGTTGATCCTCTGACCGGTCTTACATGATGATAGCAGGAGTTCAATGACATCTTCGTTGTATAAATGGACTGGTTACCTGGTTTTTTTTTTTTTAATAACATTTGATCGACAGATAGTGGACAAAATATTGGAAACCCCTGGGTAAATGAGTGTAGATTGATAGCACGAACTTCCACACCGAGGTGTGGCCCACGCGTTAATTTAGCACCTGACATCCCAGCATGCTTAGGGTCATGTATAAAATGCTGCACAGGCCTGGTTGCCTCCAATTATGGCTGTCATGGCTCCAAGAGGATAGACCCTTTCAAAAAGGGGGCTGTTTGCAGCTTGTTAGCCTTGTTTGTGTTTATTCTACATGCTTTATTTTCCCCCACGATCTCGTCTGTTTGTTTCCCTTTTACCCTTTGTCATCACTACCCGGACGTTTTTAAAATGTCTCTTCCTTCCTCCAACTACCGAATGTCAATCCCCACATCTTCTGCACCTCACCATCCCAACCACCCCCTGAAATCCGTTAATTGAGGCTCGCCAATTAGTTCCATAGGAAGACGACCTTGTGGTCGTCATATTCAGACCGCCAAGTGATTGAATGTACCCAGAAAGCCTGGTGTTGGCTTCATGGTTAAAGCGGCTGTTACTGGCTTAAGATCTGAGGTTGAAAATAACACCAGTTGGGTTGACTCGGCCTGTCATCCTTCCGAGGTCGGCAAAATGAATAGCAGATTGCTGGTAAACAGGGGCACTGCATCAGCGGCACAGTCCAGAAAATTATGCAATCAGCAGCCACAGGATGCATACGAAACAACAACAATAACGACAACATGTACCCGGTCTTGTTGGTCGAGAACAATAAATGGTCTCGTTGCCATCTGCACTTGTTTCAATCACACAATAAAGTTCTTTAGATTTCATATCGGGAGAGTGTGGATGTGGTGTGTGGTGTATTGTTTCAATCACACAATGAAGGAGTTCTTTAGATTTCATATCGGGAGAGTGTGGTGTGTGGTGTGGTATGTGGTGTATTGTTTCACCACTCAACTGGAGTGTGGGAGTAATGGAGATGTAGTAAAGTTCATCTCTTGACCATAATTGTCCTTTTGTACTTTTTCTTTGTCCTTATGCAGCACAGGGCTTCAGGGTAGCATCTTTGGCTGAGGGTGCGGCTGTGCTACTGATGCAGTGCCCCATGCTGGTTCGGGCAGGAATTTGTAACTAGTCCATGGTGCCGGCAATGGCTCACCCCCCTCTTCAGGAAGGACACCATGGGCTCTTTAACGTCCATGCGACGGACGACACACACGTTGATGAATCATCCTTCCTGTGAAACACCAGGATTACAGTTTGTAGCTGGGTCGGGATTCAAACCCAGGCTAGATGGCTTGGAGGTGAGTGTGTGTACCTTTAGAGTCTAGACTCTAGACCAGGGGTTCCCAACCTGGGGTGCCCGCACCCCCTGGGGGTGCGACAAAGAGTGGCTTGTGTCCTTGAGTGACGAGTCACGAGTCATCACTCAGCCAGCTGCCAGTGTGCCTTGAGAAGTGGTAGTAGGTGGTTGTGTTGTGTAGATAGTAATCTCGTTTACGAGTATTTTATCAAAAGGAGAGAATAACAGAATTAACATGTAAGTAAAGTAACTGATTGTCAGAGTATTGCTTTTAAAATCATTATAACGCAACATCTGACATAATCATTCTCCATCATTACGCCTACACTGCAGGCGTAAGATATTTGTTTGTCACGGCTAACTGCAAAAAAAAAATTAAAAAAAATTTCTTTGCAACAGTTTTCTTGCTAAGTTTGAGTTTCATGTTAGATTGCTGTACGTCTTTGACTTTTTGTGTGAATGTTGCCATTGCTGTCTTCATATCGAAGAGCTGAAAACTGAGGTCTCTCGAATAAATGCTGAGAACGATGAATTTTCAAGGGTGATGCTTGAAAAAGATTCCATTATTGAGGAGGAAAAAAATTGCATCGATGGACTCCTCCGAGATGTGTCGATGTTGAAAGACAATAATCAGGATGTGCTGAGAAAAAGAGACGAGGTGCTCGAGGAGAAAAATATGTGCGAGTGTCAGATCTCCATGCTCACAATTAAAACAACAGAATCTGAAAGAGAATCTTTCCACCTTGAACAAAATTATATATAAAAAGGCGTAAGATATTTGTCTTTGTTAATTTTTACAGGCGAGTGACTGGTTATAGTACACGCGGTGATGGGCTGGAAAACTGTTGCAACGTGTTACAAATTTGCATTGTCTCCATACTGAGTGTGATTTATCTCAGCACGTTGATTGCGATGCGTATTATTACGTACCACCACTGGTGAACACTTTATTAATATTGTTACGGATTCGCGCCCGCCGGCGTGCTGACGGCCACGTAACTCGAATCGCGGCACGTCGCCCACCGGACGGACAATCCAGTCGTGACCCTCTCGGACTAACGCCGGGAACCAGTCACTGGTGGACCTTTCGGTCTCACCGCGATCGAGCCAATCAGCCCCCGCGTGGGATAGGGTTGCTCGCCAAATTCGACCTACCTAAGTACCCACGCGGAGGGTAGACCGGGCGATCGCACCTCGCCGCAGGTCGACTTCGGACACGGGCCACTTAAGCGACCCGTTCCGTACTATCGGGATAACCGAGCGGTGTTATCGTCGACCTCGACGGTTCGATTAATTATCGGGCGTATTCAGCCCACTACCAACCCTTTACGTGAAGCAAGATGAGGATTCAATGAAGGAAATGACGAAGCGAAGCGGGAAACAGTTCAACACAAAGCACATTTATTCGCGACGAACGGAAAGCACACATATTCAATTCCACCAAAAGCACACAGAAAAGAAAAACACAATGCAATTTACACAAAAAGCAAATGCGACAATGCAGATCTGACGAACACGGTCGCTTATATCAGCCCCGTGGCTTCGCCCTCTCATCTTTGACCCCCTCCCTTCGACCTTTCACCTCGCTCCCCATTGGCCCGAGAAAAAGTGGGCGTGAATGCTTTTTGATCCATAAATTTGCATATATCGATCGCCCTCCAACGCCCTGGGGGCGGGGCCAATTCGCCCCTCGCTCACCGATTGGACGGCAAAAAGTGGGCGTGTGTCGTTTTTGATCCGTTTTTGAAGCACAAAATCCGTGATTTTGTACACGCTGTTCGGCGCGCGCCCTGCACGAGTCCAACACCGGTACCCACAAGCGGCGCAAGAACGGTGGCGATGCGACGGTTGCGAGGTGTGACGTGAAGGTCGTGGCGGTTGTGGTGAAGCGGCGTTGTGGTTGGTGGTTGATGTTGTGGCTGGTGGTGGTAACAATGGCGGTTGGTCCAAATTAAAGATAGTAAAAGAAAAACGGCTATCCTGAAGAGTCGCAGCACGCATAAATGACATGTATTCCCACGAGACAACGGGTTTGGGCCTAACTACACATGTACTTACCGAGATACCTCACCTAAGGGACCTGAATGGTGGTTTGCGAATTTGGTAACCACAACACTACCCCCTCCCCTTTTTACAGACTCGTCCCGAGTCGTCAAATTTTCGTGTGCCATCATGTGTAGTTTTCCCCTAGTACATTTTACCTACGGATCCCTGAGTGCGACATTCATGGTATTCGTGTCCCCAAAATAAATAACCTGAGGGCTGCGTAACTACCTAAACAAACTCACTCACACGGACGACTTAAATAAAATTGCCGGCGCTAAGACATACATGCCGGGGGCGCACTCATATGTACAGTACATCTTAACCTTAACTGACAAATTTTACACTAAACCATGGCCCAGGATCAATGAACTCTGCAAAAGAAAAGCAGTTAACAGGGAGCCAGGCTGCTCGCATGCAGTCTCTGGCTCAAAACAATGCAGGTGACAGGGAACGTGGCTGGCTGCTCACACGCAGTCCAAGGCCTTCCCTTTTGAACTGAACGCAGTGAACCAGAACGGTGCATGGGCTGCACAAACGCAGTCTCCGTGCCAGCTCAAGTGGCACACGCAATGAACACAACGAATGGATGGATGGATGGTTTGAATTGAACTCAGTGAACCACAACGGTGCATGGGCTGCACAAATGCAGTCTCCGTGCCAGCTCAAGTGGCACACGCAATGAGCACAACGAATGGATGGATGAACACAAACACGGTGCACGGGCCGCCACTGCAGGCCCGTGTTGTAGCCGCCAACAGGGCAGTTCTCGCAGCTTGCAAACTGTTGCCTTGCGGATCCTGGCGCACATGGAAATGAACAGGGGGGGGGCAAAGCAAAAATTGAACGGGGCTGGTGAACATGGGCAGTGGGCATGGCATGGCAAAGGTGATCAGGCAAACACAGCCCGCAGAAGAAGGCCGCTGCAGGCAAACACAGCCCGCAGATGAACTGGCCGGCACAGGCCTTGAAGTACCACAGCTGCAGATGATCCGGCCGGCACAGGCCTTGCAGCACACAGCCAGCAGATGAAGCTGGCCAGCTTTTGCCGTTCAGTGGAGGTTGGTGGAGGGAGTGCGGTGGTGCTGGCCACTCGGAAGGCGGGCTCGGACCTACCTACCTGTCTCCCTCCCAACCTATCGCCTTTGCCTGTCACTGTACATACCCACTCCCTTAATTTGTCAAACCCCAATTTAGCCCCAACTTATTTTTTTGTTGTTTTTATTTTTACTCCCCCACTATAAATCGTCCCCTAACCCCCTTTATCGTCCTTGTTCGGCTAACCTATCCTGTCACCTAGCCTACTCCCAACCCCTACGTTCCCTTCCCGGAGGGGAACAAGGGAGAGTTAACGTCCTGTGTCGAGGCCCAACGAAGCCTCAGAATGGCCTCTCCAGAGTTCGGCGATCTATAACCAAAGTGGGTCCAGCGGCCCACAACGAGAGCGAGGGGATGGATGGTGCGGAGGGGTACACTTCCTAATCTACCCTAACCATTTAACTGTTAAATTACCCCGGGGCTTTCAACAAGCGCCTCTCGCTTAAACTATTGGTTCTAACAACCCAGATTCCCGTCGCCTGTGTTGGTGTCCTCACAATTTCGGGCCTCACCCCCCAATTTTCTCTCCGTGCCCTCACACGGTCTCATGGCTGGGACACGTGGCTCCCTTTGGCAGGCACGACCCTCTGCCGATTCTCCCGCTATGGCACCCCCGGGCACTACACTGCCTCCGAGCCTACCAGCTCCCTAACACCGGGGAGTGCCCCCCATGGCACCTCCCCTGAAACGCACACGTGGCAGGCCGGCCTCCTGGGCCCCTTTCCGAGGGTCACCCGTGCCCACAACACTGCCCACGCGGCTAATGGCGCCCCGGGCCCCCGCACCAAGCAGGCGCACCCGTGCCCACTACGCTATCCCGGCCCCCCATGGGCCCTTGGCCTACCACGGCCGACTAGCCTGGTGCCCGGGGTACCCACTCAGCGATACTCACCTTTCGCAGCCACGCTCCCAAGCCCGTCAACAGGGCTCCTGCACCCCTCCAAATGGGTCTCGAGCCTACTTTCCCACCAACAACAAAACGACCTCCATTTTTCAATTTGACTAACCCCCTAACTCACTTTATACTGACCCCGGGGTCCCTTGGGCGGGAGTCACTCCTCCCCCCAATCACTCATCGCACCATGCATTCCCCATTCACTCCACTCACACAGACCCGCTGGCCTCACTCACTCAACAAGTACTCACCTCATGCTTCCACTTCACTCACCAACAACTCTTCAACACACTCACCGCTGAACTCTGCCATCCTTCTATCTACCTCCCCTAACTAACTCGTGCTCCCACGTCGTCCCTTACACTACAGCACGTTCCTTTTAACGCTACGTAGCTAAACTACGTCCACTCTACACATTCACTGTCTGTCACTGTTCTCAAATGTCCCAAAAATTATTTACCCAACCTAAATCTCGCTATCATCCCTCTAACTAATCCATTCCACGGACTCCATGAGGACTTACCCCTGCCCCATGGAGTCGGTCTAACTAAGCTAACCATTCCCCCTAACTAGTTTCCATCCTGTGCCCAGGGTCAAGGGGGTCTTCCACCCCTTGCCCAGGAATCCTGTGCACCCGAAAGTGAGGCTTGTTTTTTTTTGTTTTTTTTTCCATGCGCAGCACCTGCGCGGCAACTCAGAGCTCGCGCACTTTGCACCTGCCCGTGACGTCATGCAGCTGCACGTGTTCCTCGTCCCTCCTTGGACGGTACCATCCGGCCGGGATACCCCTCCTGCCGGATTCCAACCACACGTGCAGCCATGACGTCACTGTGCGCATAAAAAAAAAACACAAGCCCCACGTCTCGAGGGGTTCCCCACGCGAACACATGTGCTTTGCCCGTTGGAGCTTAACACACACGATCGCGTGGAGAACCCGTCCGGTCCAAATCCGTAGTCCTGCCTAAACTTTGTCCGTCCGCGGGATCGGCAAATCCACCGCGTGCGTTTCCGGACCGGGACTTCACTCTCGCAAGCGAGCACGTGGCGGTCTCGTGCATTGCACAGCACGAACCGCGTGCTCACTGCTGGGTGAACCCTGCACGGTCCCCAAAACAACTACAGCCGCAACCCGGCTTTCTCTCCTCTGTCGCTGTCTCCGTCTCCATTCCACACACGCATACCTGCGTGTTACGACGCACACAGTCCACACCATTAAACTCACACCGGGAGACGCGGCTGCGTGCTCCCGCATGCCAACCGACATCTCCCTCACATACCGCTCTCTCACACACACAGTCTCCCTTGCACACAGCGACCTTGCACACGGCCGTTCACTCACGCATGCGGGGGCACTCACCCGCGGTGCCTCACTCATACTGGCCGTTTCATCCACACACACGGCCTCACTCACACACGGTGCCTCATCCACACACGGCGTGCTGGGAAGCACGTACTCTGGCACCATCGCCACCACACCACTCACACACGGGGTCGCTTCCACACACGGGGACGCACTCACACCTTGCACCACACACACAGGGACAACCACACTGGGGATTCGTGTCCCCACAAGGGTCTCCGGGGCCTCTATACCCCCCAAGCTCTCCGTGCACCCGTCCACAGCACTCGTCCCCTCAACCTCGCAAAGCACGACCGAACTCACCTGGTCGTGACTTGCCTCAAGGGGGCATCCTCCCTCCCCTCGTTCCTGGAGGAGGCCATCCAGGTGCTCGCACTGGGTCTCCACCCAGTCCGCCAGCTCAGCCCCATTGTCCTCCACTACCTCCGTGTGTGTGTGCGCGTCACTTACCCCGTCTTCATCGTGTTGTCTCTCTATTTTTTCTGTCTCCCGTGTCTCTATACATTTATAAGTTTCTGTTGTCGTCACCTCGTGTCTCGTCTCACACGTTTTGGTCTCCCCATTTAATTTTTCCCTTCTGGTCACCGTCGATTCCTCTGTCACGACCCTCGCCCAACACGCCCCCCGAATTATTTTTTTACCCGCCTCCACCGCGGGCCTGTCAGCCGTTGCACCCCCTTCCAGCTCGTTTGCTCCTACACGTGGAGTCGCCATTTCTATCTCCCTGGTCACGGCCTTCATGCCCGCCTGCAGGCATCGGCCCATGTTCTGCGTCGCACCCCACAGTTCTTTCATTTCATGCGCATTCGTTTCCATTTGCTTGTTCATTGCCGCCAGCATGGCGTATAGCTGGGCCATGTCGGGTGCATTCAGCTGAGCCGTTTCGGCAAGGGTTGGGGAAGGGTTTTGGTGGAGAGGGGGGGGAGGTGTCATACACTGCGGCTGCTGCCGCACCTATTTCGGGCTCTGGGTTCAGTTGGGCGAGTCCGTGTTCCTGCACAATCAACATTTCCTGCTCGGGGATTCCATCCTGGACCATGGATCCTACACATTCTACATCCATTTCTAATACCCCCGGCTCCCGCTCGCCTTGAGACGCCATCTTGCTTCTCTTAAAGGGTTAATTTGCTCGCTCGTAATTTGGAGGGAATCGGGGGTCGCTTCTCTCACCCCTGGACCGATTCCCGTGAATTTAATTGGAGACAGGAGAGCCCGTTTTCCTGTTCTCCGATACCAGTGCCGCGAGGAGGGCGATGGATTTGTATCCCACTCCTGACACCAGTGTTACGGATTCGCGCCCGCCGGCGTGCTGACGGCCACGTAACTCGAATCGCGGCACGTCGCCCACCGGACGGACAATCCAGTCGTGACCCTCTCGGACTAACGCCGGGAACCAGTCACGGGTGGACCTTTCGGTCTCACCGCGATCGAGCCAATCAGCCCCCGCGTGGGATAGGGTTGCTCGCCAAATTCGACCTACCTAAGTACCCACGCGGAGGGTAGACCGGGCGATCGCACCTGGCCGCAGGTCGACTTCGGACACGGGCCACTTAAGCGACCCGTTCCGTACTATCGGGATAACCGAGCGGTGTTATCGTCGACCTCGACGGTTCGATTAATTATCGGGCGTATTCAGCCCACTACCGACCCTTTACGTGAAGCAAGATGAGGATTCAATGAAGGAAATGACGAAGCGAAGCGGGAAACAGTTCAACACAAAGCACATTTATTCGCGACGAACGGAAAGCACACATATTCAATTCCACCAAAAGCACACAGAAAAGAAAAACACAATGCAATTTACACAAAAAGCAAATGCGACAATGCAGATCTAATACCGATTACACGAGCACACGGCAACACTTATACAATTTTACTTCACAGACGGCGCCGACAACACATACCCAAAACCAAGGAAAGAATACCCTCAAGGATGAGGCGGGCCTGAGGCCGAGACCGGGTCGGGCCTACCCGTCTGGTGATGAGACGCGGAGCGGCGATGGTGCCTCAACTCCGCGGGCCTCGCGGGCAGTGTCTGGTAGGGGTGGGAAAGGGGCCCCCTTGGTCGCACTATCTCAGCGCGGGGGGAAACAGGAGGGGGTTGCTGATGCTCGGGGTATAGAGGATTTTTATTGCCCCGCGACGAGCGTCTCCACCTCGGCCAGGTCGCGCTGTCGGCCTCCCTGGGGTGCAGCTCCCTGCACGACGCGAGCACCCCCTCGTCTGCCCTCGCCGCCTCTCCACAGCTCCGTCCCCTCAGCTCCGACTCCAACGCACACGACGACCAGCTCCTTCTTGCCAACTCCACCGCCCGCGAAGTCTTAACTCTCTGTTCCCTCTCGACTCTACTACTCACTGGACTGACGAACACGGTCGCTTATATCAGCCCCGTGGCTTCGCCCTCTCATCTTTGACCCCCTCCCTTCGACCTTTCACCTCGCTCCCCATTGGCCCGAGAAAAAGTGGGCGTGAATGCTTTTTGATCCATAAATTTGCATATATCGATCGCCCTCCAACGGTCTGGGGGCGGGGCCAATTCGCCCCTCGCTCACCGATTGGACGGCAAAAAGTGGGCGTGTGTCGTTTTTGATCCGTTTTTGAAGCACAAAATCCGTGATTTTGTACACGCTGTTCGGCGCGCGCCCTGCACGAGTCCAACACCGGTACCCACAAGCGGCGCAAGAACGGTGGCGATGCGACGGTTGCGAGGTGTGACGTGAAGGTCGTGGCGGTTGTGGTGAAGCGGCGTTGTGGTTGGTGGTTGATGTTGTGGCTGGTGGTGGTAACAATGGCGGTTGGTCCAAATTAAAGATAGTAAAAGAAAAACGGCTATCCTGAAGAGTCGCAGCACGCATAAATGACATGTATTCCCACTAGACAACGGGTTTGGGCCTAACTACACATGTACTTACCGAGATACCTCACCTAAGGGACCTGAATGGTGGTTTGCGAATTTGGTAACCACAACAATATAATTTAATCGTGAACATTTTAAACTTTCGGAAAACTAGTATTTAGGCACTTTTGCGGAATAATGGTGATTTAACAATTGCTTGTTTAATCGTCTTGAAGTTAGTATTTTATATTTGACATCAATTAATTGTAAAACGGTGTAGAAACGTGTGTTTTAAGTACTATTTAAATTTCGAACTACTTATGGCGAATGCTGTGCTGAATAAAGGTTACTTGTGAGAGAGCATAATGTTCGTCTTTCTTAGATTTTTTTTTCATGAAGCACTTCATAATTGATAAATTTACTTACTTGTGGCTATGAGCTTTATATAATAATTAAATTATGTTTGCAACTTTTCAGCCTTATTATTGTGGTAATTATTTGAGTTATACAATGTATGAAAGTGCCAATTAGTGATCCTAATCCTGGTAAGTGTTTCTATGTAATGTGAAGTTTTTAGAAATCCAACTATGTTTAGTTTTTCACTATATTATTTGCTTTTGCGAATGTTGTGAATAACTTATAAATAAACTCCTACATTGAGTAGTTCAATTAAAATTTGAATCTTCTTAAATACCGATACTGATTTTTGCCAATAAAAACTTTACAATATTGATTATAAATGTTATCAATTTATCGAACGAAATTAATTTATATATTTGGTCTATTAGATAAATTAATTTTAAAGTTTACTATGAATCATTGTGCTTAATTGTAATTACGTTACAAACCGTAGTTACACTTTGCTCATTATAATTAAATTTCATTGCAGGGTCCTATAGTATTGTTACGGATCTGGAAGCCATTTGCACTCAAACAGACAGCAGTCCCAAAGTTTAGTTATCTCGTTAAATTTGAACAGGTGTCCCCATCAAATAATGTGATTCACAACCGAATCAGTGATTTGAGTGAAGATTTTTTGGACCAAGTCATCTCAGATGTCAGAGCTAGCCCTTTTAAAATCTCTATTCAGTTGGATGAGTCAACTGACGTCTCCAGTTGTACTCAACTCATCACATTAGTGAGGTATGTCAATGATGGTGCTGTGAAGGAAGATTTCCTGTTTTGTAAAGATCTGCCAAAAAACACAACTGCAAAGGATGTGATGCAGCTGGTGAAAGACTTCTTTGCCAAACATGATTTAGATATCAAAGTCATTGGTTCTGTGCGCAGTGACGGGGCACCTGCCATGCTTGGAAATAAATCTGGATTTTCTGCATTGATGAAAAAGGACATTCCAGACTTGCAAGTTAACCATTGTTTTCTTCATCAGCGTGCTTTGGCATCAAAAACATTGCCTCCAAATTTGAAGAAAGTCCTTGATACTTGTGTGAAGATCATCAACTGGATCAGGGGGAGAGCTTTGAACCATTGCATCTTCAAATCATTTTGTGAGGATCTGGGTTGTGAGCATTCAGTCCGTTATCACACATTTATCACACAGATGTCCGTTGGTTGTCACGAGGACAAGCTTTAACCTGCTTCTTTTAACTGCGGGTAGAATTCAAAGTTTTTCTGGAGGAGCGTGAATGTGATGTGGTTGGGGCATTGGAATCACAGGAATTCGCCCAAATGCTAGCTTACTTAGCTGCCATTTTCACTCGTATGAATGACCTGAGTATTTATCTTCAAAGAAAAAGGATAAACATTGAAGGCTTGTCAAAAGTTGAATTCCTTCAAAGAAAAGTTACATCTTTGGCTTTGAAGGATGGAAAGAGGCAGTCTCTCAAATTTTCCTTTACGAGAAGAGATGGTTGATGATGCTGGATCCATAACTCCGACTGTGCGTGAAGAAATTGTGGCTTATTTGGAAATGCTGTCAGAATCGTTTGATGGATATTTTGCTGCTGGAGACCTGAAGATTTCAGAAGAATGGATCATGAATCCATATTCCTATAATTTGGAGAAAATGTCAGATGATGAAGAGCTGAAGGAAGATCTTATTGATTTGCGGACAAATCGAACTCTTGAAATGAAATTTGAAAGCAAGACTTTGGAGGAGTTTTGGTGTGCAGCACTGGATATGTTCCCAAGACTTGGTGGAAAAGCACTCCACGTCCTCATTCCATTTGCAACAACATACTTGTGTGAATGTGGATTCAGTTCTCTTTTGTCAATCAAGACAAAATCAAGGAATCACCTGAATCCACAGGTAGACCTTACGGTTCGCAGTCAGCAAAAAAGTTCCACGTTTTGACAAAATCGTGAATGAGAAGCAGGAGCAAAGAAGTCATTGAATTTTATGTTCACAATTGGGATTGATTTTACTGTTTACAATTTTTTCTGAATAAATTAGAATCTAATTGCTCAATTTATACTTGCATTTTATGCACCGAGTTAAAAGCTTATTTTTTAAGTTCAATTTGTTCACCCGCAGTATTGTATGTGGTTCAATTTGTGGTTCAAAAATTATAAATTAGACCTCTTCATCTTCAAATGTGATATTACTTTTGTCGGGGGTGCGAACATTCATCGAACAGGGTGTGGGGCATAGAAACGGTTCGGAACCACTGCTCTAGACCATCCTGAAAGCCCTCTATTGTGCTGTAAGGTCTTCATCCTCAGGCCATTACTTTTCACCAGAGCTATAAGGGGATCGTTGTGTAAATTTTGAGTACACCGTGAAGTTTCATTCATTTATTTGTTAATTTATTTAATAATGTGAGTGATGTTCTTTTCCACATCCGTTTTGTATCAAATTGGAGATGTTGTACGACATGAGCCACACCCTAATACACAATGTCTACTTCATAGTAAAATCAAAAGGACACTCCTCAAAAGGTTTACTTTGGTGATGTACGATGCAGGTGGCAGACGCTGTGGTCCGGCCGTGTGGACCCCAATCTTCCACTGAACGTCCCTTATATTATAATTTTTCCCCACCGATACACCCACCGGGTTTTGTGACAAACGCCCTCCGTCTGGAGTTAAATTGCTCCCTGAGCGGTTACTGCATGGAACTGGACTCTGTTGTTCTGCACGGGATCCCGGTGGACATTATGCAACCGAAGAAGATCAAGAGTGAAGATCTTGCTGAGTCAGAAGGACTTCAGCAGAAACGAAATATAATGGAAAGAAGGAGACGAGATATGGTTAAACAGATGGAGGAAGAAAGGAGGGCAAACGAAGAGGAAGGGAAGCTTTCCCACTTCACAAATAATGGATATTTTGACCTTTTACCTTTCGAGGTGAGTATGTGAACCCCTACTCGTCATCTTTTCTTGTTCTTCTTTTAAAACTTGCTTTTCCAGATCACATCATCTCATTGTTTGGCTTCAGAATGGTTTTAGATAATGGCGTCCGTGTTGAAATGGCTGTCCAAGTCTGTTTGTTTGGATTTCCTTGATGGCTCAACTAATGGTTACCTTGATTGTTTTAAGGGTTCCTGTTTTATCATTCGATGGACATCCTTGACTCTCTGGACAGAGACAGCCGGTCAGGTTGATGTACTGATAATTAATTAAATCGATTTTTGTTTTTTGCTCCCTCCCTTCCACGACAGATTATCGAAATGATTTTTTCTCACCTGGCACTCCCTGACCTGTGCCGCCTCGCTCAATGCAGCCGTACCCTGCGCGTCTGCTGCTACAACCCTTCCATGTACAAACACCTGGACCTCAAGCCTTTCTGGCCATCTCTCTGCGAGGAGGACCTTCTGGCTCTGAAGCCTCGTCTCACCCATGCACGCTCGCTTGGTCTCTCATGGACTGGAAACGATGGAAGATTCAGTCCTGCAGTCCTTGAAAAGTGAGTAATTGAATACAAAGTTAGTAATCGATGGCCTGGGTTTAGGTGAACCGTCTCCACCTCTCTTTCATTCATTGACTCTCACATTCTGATCAGTTTCCTCGCCCGTCTCGTCTCTTACCGCTTCTCCGATCACCACCAAACTTAGTCGACATAATTAACAGTTACAATTCTGCTTACAGGATCAAAGTTGACTTACACTTACCACTCTTCAGTTTATCTTGGTTGGCCTAATTGAAAGTCGAGTTTTCTCAAAGCGTTTCCAATGCTGAAGTCACGGAATTCTGATGGTGGGCACCATTGCGTCACAGGATTGTTACTGCTGCTGTTTATATTTCATTTAATTAATTTTTGTACGGCACTTTCGTCCTTTGATATCCCTTACCATGCCCTCAGCATTCCTTGACAAGTGGCTCTTCTGACGTCATTGTGCTGCAGGGTGGTTGGGGTTGTGCAGTCCTCACGTCCTATCACATACCATCCCATCACCATTCCTTGACAGTTATATCCAACTGCTATTAATAACAAGCTGGGTCACCCGATCAAGATCTGGTTATTTCGACTTGAGTATACTTTTAAGAAGATCGATTTTTAAAGCTGTAGCAAAAAATAAAAAAACGAGATTGCACCACGGCAGTGATGGGCCAAATGGCCTCGTTTCCTTCAATGAGTTTCGTTTCTTCATTTTCACACGTACAAACACACACACACACGTTCAGAGAATATCCTTGCAGGGGTAAGGGGAGGGAGTTATACCCATGACCTGACCCTCAGAACCCCCAGTAAGTTTGCAAAATTTAGGAGAGATTGGCCCAGCTGTTGTTTTTTCCGATGATTTTCAGGCCAACACAAACGTACAGAGAATTTACTTCGGGGTGGGTTGTTCCCTTGACCCGAGCCTGGGAACCACCAGCAAGTTTGTTAAAGTTGGTGAGGATTGGCCCATCCGTTTCTTTTTCTGTGGGTATTTCCATACGCATCGTCAATCGGTAATTTAAACATACATGCACCCGGAGATGCCCAGAGTATCAAACAATGTCCGAATTGGACAAATGAACACTTCTTTTTCCAGAGTTTAAATTTTGGAAATTCGGCTCACATCGAGAGATTGTCGAGGTTATAGCACGTGTGGAAATGAAATAAAGCCACGAACGCCGGCTTCTCCGTGCGTTTATTTAGCATTACAATGTACCCAGTGATTCGTAGGTTTGATGATCAGGCATTCGATGATATGAGTGAGGAAAGTGAAAAAAAAATCAACTTTATCGTTGAGAAACAATTGCGGCCTGTTCCAAGTCAAGGCGTTGTTGAGCAGGCCCAAAAAAATAGCAAATTAAGACTCCAGCGAGGGAGAGGGTGGTGGCCTGGGAGGTGCCTGATAAAGGATTATAATCAAATAAGGCCGTTAATTATCTTCAAAAGGGATGTTTTAATTAATCCAAACACCCAATTTTCACTCATGCACTCCCTTGGAGTTCCATAAATATGCATGCAAAGTTTCAGGCTGCCAGCTTTCTGGTTTTGAAGATATGGAGGAGACACACTGACAAACACACTGACTAACTGACACACACACACACACACACACACACTAACTGGTTGACATTTTGTTATTATGGAGAAGAAAGATCGTGAAACACCCTGCAGCCCATGCCTTTTACATCCGATCATCACGTAACCAAATCATTCTCATTTGTTGGAATGTGAAAAAAAAATTCATTTCAACATCTCCTTTCGTCAAAATATTTCCACAACATAGAGGGGGTTGTGGCATATCAACCCAAGCTTTTCAATGAAGTCATGTCTTCAATCGGGGTCTTTATCCCCCAGATAACTTGGGGGCAGCTGTCGTCCTCGAAGAGGCGACAAAGCCCGGTATTGTTCTGCGGTGGAATTACTCGAACCTCCAGTGGAATCACTCCGGTAACTCCAGTCCCAATGAGAGTTGAACCACAGAGCAACACCAAGATGAGCTGTTGTGAACTTCCTTCTCTCAGAGTTCTGTTCACAAGCCGAGCTTTTTATAGCAAAATTATTTGCATCGAAAGAGGGAAAATAGGGGGGCACGGGTCGGACAAAGAACAGTTCATGTTATCACAGCAAAAGCTATATATCACTCAATGTTCCTCAGTCTCTTAATTAGCAGAACACCATATATGGTTTTTTGTGCGAGCGTAGGAACACCGGTCACCATGTTCAAGCATGGGATTTAAATCAATCATGAGGCTTAATTGAGCCACAGTACGAAACGTGGGTTGATGTGACTTGGTTTCTCAGTTGGTCTTGTCTCTCAAGACTTTGTTTTAAACACTGTCCCAATGTCTTCCTGCTTTTTTAGGCTCCTTGGTGAGTCGTCCGAGCAACTACTGCACCTGGATCTGGCAAACTGCCATTGGATCACAAACGAGTCCTTGGAATCTGTAGCCATGCTCTGCCCAAACCTTCATATCCTGGTCCTGTCATCGTGTGACCGAATTCCACCCAGGGAATTCAGGAATCTCTCGTCCTTGCAGAGGCTGCAACGCCTCGTCCTGTACCGAACGCGTATCGATGTGAGCTGTTTACGTAGTTTGTGTTCGTTTTACTCTCTTGCAGTTTTGTTGTTTATAAAGCCATTGCAAGTAAATCTTGAGTTTTATGGCAATGTGAAATTGAGACGCGATGTGGTTTGATTGCCCCCCCACCCCCACCCCCCCGGCAAGTTAATTGGAAGTCGAACGCAGACGCGATCAGAAATGTGAAAAAAAATTAAACACAAGGAACACATGAAACGGGAATTTCGTACATTTCCCATTTACTTTCCTTACATAGTCCATTGAACTCGGCAAGATCGATGTGGCCTTGGCAAGTGCCCTTCTTTAATCGACATGGTCTACTGCCTGTGAGATTTTTTTGAATCCCCTGAAGATTGCAAAGGAGATTACCCAGCTTAACGTCACCTCCATGATGCTTAACCCCCTGCTGGCACGGTGCCACAATGGTTTTTAGATCCTCAGACTGGTTCGAAGATCTTAAAAACTCCATAAAACGTTAAATTCTGGAATAAGCTACCGAAGTGAGTCTTTCTCTCTCTCTCGTTGTGCTCCGTGGATGGGAAGGGGATTATTTTACCAGTGTTAAAGGATGACGTCGTACTCCCATCTTCTTTCAGACGAAGAGTCTCCTGTCGATCACTTCCAAGTGCACGGAGTTGAGGCATCTCAACATCAGAGACTGTTTGGAGGTACGTGAACCTCTTTGTCCCACCGCAGAGGTGTTTTGACAGTCTAACGATAGTCCTGTGCGATTGTGAAGACAAACTGATTTACTTCCACCTTGGGATTTGTTCTTCCATCCTCGCCAAGCACACACACTTCGCCTTCTCCTGATTTGTTGATACTTTGTTTCCTCGGCACATACATTGTCGTGGAGGTGGCCGGCTTCGAATCCCGCTTCTGTCAGCAGTTGTAGGGGAGCTAGGGTTCAATTCCCACTCCCTAAATTCGTGATAGCCAGGCGGCCAACACCGGCCAACCTCCTTGGACGGTCGAGCGGTCCTTATTTCTCGGAGGTGGACACGCTCATTGACATGGATTCTTTTATTAAACACAAATACTTATAAAGACCACAACTAACAAATTTTATGAACAACTCCTACGATCGAGGCCTTGCACACACAGACGCAAACATAGACAAAGGGTAACAACGAAAATAAAACCCCCCTTCCAAAGCACCGGTACTCAGCCTGGCCCTCGTCGATTTGGTGCTGGGAAGCTTCGTGCGGCGCGTGCACCTGTCAAACAAAATGGCACCGTCTCCCGCCGAGACCGGGAGGAAGGCGCCTCCACCATCCAACAGGACGCGCAGGTAGATTCGCGCCTCGCCAATTGCAGCCTTCCAAACTCCAAATGCACAATTCCTGCCAGCACCTCCTCAATCAGCTCTCGACGTGCACCAATCTGCTCAATCTGCTCCAGGCGTGCATCCTCGCCAAGCGCACACACTTCGCCTTCTCCAAGCACATCCTCCGCACCTTTCTGCCAAGCACACTCTCTTGTAATAATCTACTCTCTTTCTTTTTGTCATCTCTCTCTCTCTGTCCTCGGGGCGTGGCCTCCTCGCCTCCAAACCGGGGAAGGTGGGGCTTCTCCTGATGTTGTTGTTTCAGGGACTCAGTCCCTAACTTACGGCCATACTTGGAAGATATAAACACAGGGAAAATCACAGCTTGGTAATCACGTACAGGGGAACATCTTTTTACTCCCTCCGTAAAATTAACACCGCACCACCGCTCGTCTGGTGACACGTAACACTTAAGCTGACAGACGCCCTGACTTCAATACATCAAGGTGCTTCGACCCGTCCACGGACCATGTTGCACTATACAATCCTATCTGAACTATTAAACCATTTCAGCTACCCCCAAAACCGGAACAATATGAACACAGTCGATGTGTGGTTATGATTCATCACGATGAGCCCCAGGTTTTGCTTAGACAAGATCCCTTTTGAACCTGAATCGCTGCAAAAATGAAGGAAACTAGAACGAAGTCGACGGCTCGCCATCTCAAGTCCCCACGCTTGAAAGACCCTCAAAGTGCGAAGTTGAAAGATGTCAAAAAGTTCCATCAGGAATGATCAAATTTTGATTTGAATTTTTCCCCATTTCGACCTCTGTGACTGTAAGTTCCCATCCCGAGGCACGAACCAGGGAACAAACCACCCCAAAATTGTTACATATCCCATGCGTTCCCCCAATATTGATTTGTATGTACAAAGGTTCATTAAAACATCTATCTATAATTCCAGCAATCTGTGTGTGTGTGTGTGTGTCTGTGTGTGTGTGTGTGTGTGTGTGTGTGTGTGTGTGTGTGTGTGTGTGTGTGTTTGTGTCTGTGTGTGTGTGTGTGTGTGACTGCTGTTTCTCGATAATCACTGGTCAGATCTAATTGAAACTTGCCAGCTATATTGCTGGGGACCTGAGGATGTGCCTTATCAAGGTTTGACATTAATCGGACAAGTGCTTCCCAAGTTATGGCCATTTATTTACAAAACCAATGACAAGACACGTTGCTGCGTAGGCGTGGCCGATGGGGAAAGGGCGCCATTTAGTTACCGTGGCGTAGGAGTGGCAATGTCAATGGCAGCGAATGTCATGGCAAGCAAAGACAGGGAGGTAAACTAGATTTTAATTTGGATTTTAATTAACTCTGTGTGTGTAAATATCACAGCAGTTGTTCCCTCAATACAAGCGATAATTCGTGGAATGCATGTGCACATTCCATACGGGCACGCACCACTTCCGGATAGTGATGACTTACTGTATTCCAATAATTTCTCGATTTCTTATGTGCATTTATAGATAAACACAATGCCCCAATCCAGTCGTCATTTACGAGAGCGAAGGAACGGCCTGTGTGGTTGTTTGAAAGTTTTTTTTTTTTTTTGCACGTACGGGCACGCACATACTGGCACGTACTCGTGTTATTAATTTGATTTTCTGTCTTCTGACCCCGCCCCATGGGGCGTGGTGAAAAATCATTGTGCTCGTGAACCTTCTTGCCACGTGGTGATCACAACTACCAAGTTTGGTGAATTTCTGCCCATCCGTTTAGGAGGAGACAGTATGACTGACGGACGGACGGACAGAGCCGATTACAATACCCGCCTGTTTTTTTTTCAAAAAGCTTCGGGATAACAAAGGAATTAAATTTTAATCAAAGCTCGTGCCAAAAATAAGAAAGGAGACGAGGACTGTATGTTTGTCGGACACCGCCGCTGATGACGTCTTTGTTGGAGATTTGTTTGGGTTTGAAAGTCCCATGTGTTATGGAATTCGCAGAAGCGTTTCCTTCCCCTCACAGCAATAGATGTCACGATGAATGTTCCTCATCCCTCCAACCTCAGGTGAAAAGTCCGAACCTGGTCTTACTCTGTCTGGGCTCAAACTGCCAACAGCTTCGCTCACTCGACTTGTGGAGATCCACCGGGCTGACGGAGGTCGGATTGGCACACCTGACATCCCGTTGTAAGGATATTGAGGTACACGGCCTGATAGAAACACGGACACGACGCTTTCACATGAAATGATGTCCGTCGTTCATTATCACATCGAATGTAATTTGTACCGCAAGGTGACTCTGGAGTTGAAATGTTTTGTAGTTTTTTTTTGTCTCCATTGAAATAGCAACAATGTTCTCCAATTTCACCTGATCTCGTGAAGAATGCACGTGTTCTGTGCAGCACCTGCAGCAACGGCAAGTTGTGTTTCAAAATGATATGAGCCGCATTTACCTGTATCTTGGGCCTTGCGACGTCCCTCCGACCGTTAGCTTGACTCGCGTCATCATTGGATGCATCGAAATCCTCATCAAATCGATGCAAATTTTTGAGGGGAATCGACGAAGAAATTTGTCTGCTGAATTAAATTGATGACGTCATCGGTGATGTGGTTATGGTAGCCATGTTTTTCTTCTCTGAAAACTGAAAACTAGAAGGGCACTTGGCAGAGAGTATACTGTCCCTCCGCCGTGCTGATTAGTTTACGTGTTGTATCCCACTGATAGGCCGGATCTGGATTCGTACCTGAACTAAAATTTCATCGGCTTGTTCTTGTCACCTCAGCGACTCATCCACAAAGTTTCGTCCACATCCGTCCACAACCTTCTGAGATATTTTGTTCACAGACAGACAGACGGACAGACAGACGTGGGTGAAAACACGACTTCCATACATCTTCGGTGGCGGAGGTAAACATCTTCTCTGAAACGGCTTAACAGATCGATGTGAAACCTCACAAGTTTGATTGACTGTCCATGTGCAAAGAAAGTTTGATAACTATGACGTCATCAGTAACATGGTTTGGCAGCCATGTTCGATTTCAGCAAAAACCTTACGAAAAAATAAAAATCTCCTCTCAAACTGCTCAACTGATCGACGCAAAACTTCAACTGTGTCATCGACTGGCTGGATAGCTAAAACATCATTGGTCATGTGTTCTGGCAGCCATGTTTGATTTTAGTGAACACTTTCAAAAAGTATGGGATGGCATCGTCGTTGGCATGGGCGTTGTCCGGTACCTGGAATAACTGCTCTCATTATTATTATCAGTGTTACGGCCCAGTGTTTTGGGGGCTCGCCACGAGGGGAAGCACTCGAGTTTCTCTGCAACACCCGGTCCTGAGGCCGCCGTCCACAGATAACTCCGCGGTCCAATGGGCTGTAGTTCCGAAACAGCGAGAGCCGCTTGATTTTGACTGCCGGCTTAGCAGAGTTACGCTTCTCTGTTTCCGTGATACCTTTGTGTTGGCATGGCAACCTAACTAGAGGCCACACTCTCGCCACCACACCTGGTGATCCTCTACTGAGCGGAACAGGTAGGTGCAGCACCCACGAATAGCGCATATCAGGAAGGGTGCAACTTCCCGTCTAACTATACTTGCTCACTGTGTCGGACCAACAAAGGAAAAGACAAGTGAGACTATTGGAAATACAAAAAAAAATTATTTATTTCCACAACACAAGGTCAGGTTGGTCAGGTCAGGTATGGGAGCATGCGCCGGAGCAGAGCGATGCTGCGTCCACTTTCCACCGGTACTCCAGGGGCCTACGTCTGGCCATCCCCCAGGCAGATGCCTGGCCCATCCCCATCTCCTTGAGATGCCAATCAACCTGCTGCAACCACGAGGCACGTGGTCGGCCCGTTGGCCTCCTCCACTCACGAGACTCCCTCGCTGAGAGAATCTGGTGAGCAGGATCAGCGTCAGGAAAGCGAGCCACATGTCCTTACAGCCGCAGCTGACGCTCACGGACTATGCAGGTAACAAATCTCATTTGAGTCTCTCTCAACAATCTCTCGTTGGACACAAAGTCCAACCTGCGATAGCCAAGGATTATCCGAAGAGACCTGGTACCAAATTAAGTCGCCGTCTTAGATCCCTGGTAATAGTCCAAGTCTCACATTCGTAAGGCAAGACTGGAAGCACCAAGGACCTTAAGACTCGGACTTTCGTCCTCCCGCACAGGTACCGGCAGCGCTACACCCCATGATCCAGTGAATCCATGACTCCCAAGACCCGACCCAGACGTCTATTGACCTCTGACTCACAGCCAGCAGAGACATGAATATCACTGCCAAGGGAAGTGAATCTCTCCGTGACCTCAACATCCTCACCACAAACAGGTACAGTCAGGACAGCAGCATCCAAGATGTCATTGAAAGCTTGGATCTTAGTTTTGACCCAGCAAACCCGTAATCCCAGCGGCTCCGACTCCTCATTCAGCATCTCGAGAGCCCCCAAAAGGATATCCAGAGTCTCCTCTAAGATGACTGTATCATCTGCAAAATCAAGGTCAGAGATCTTGACATTCCCAAACGATGCACCGCAGCTTGATCTCTCCGACATCCTCCCCAGAATCCAGTCCACACAAGCGCTGAAAAGTGTGAGGGCCAGTCCACACCCCTGAGGACCACCAGTAACAACTGGAAATAAGTCAGAGATGGTACCCAGTTGGGATGATGCTTGTGTTCCAGGGAGAGCACTGAACTGCATGTAACGACACGAGTGCAGCATTTCCACCAGCCTTGAGAAGTTCAGCATGGATGCCACAGATCCCTGGAGCTTTACCCCATTTCAACCGGTTCACCGCAGACTGTGTTTCCACAAACGAAGGTGGACCACAGTTGATTGGAGGGTCAGCAATAGGGATGGAAATATCCCTGACATCCAACTCAACAGCTGGTGGATCAGCCTGGTACAACCGCTCAAAGTAACCGGCCCAGCGGGACTTCACTTCGGACTCCTCTGTTAAGAGCCCACCACCCTCCGCTCTAACTGCAGTACACTGAGGGACGGGCTTGGAGGAACGCAATGCGCCAATTCCCCCTGTAAGCGGGGTGAGAATCACCTGACCACAGGTGATGCTTGACATCACACCAACGAAACACATGCTCACCTATGCATTCCTCCCCAACCCCCTCCCTCACTGAACAACCCCTTGCCCCTTGACAAGAGACCAAGGACTGTCTACGTAAAGACTAATTAAATAACGAATCCTCGGGTCACCGACGTGTCCATGTGTGCTCTCCTCCAGGGTAACTTTTCCCAACCGTAACATTTTCATTTCCTCTGCCACCGAAGATGGATGAAAGTTGTGTTTTCACCCCTCTCTGTCTGTCTGTCTGTCTGTCTGTTTGTTTGTGAACAAAATATCTCCAAAAATTGTGGGTGGATTCGGACGAAATTTGGTGGAGAGCTTGGGTATGTGACACCGACAAAATGATTCGATTTTGGTGGAGATCCAGGTCCGGTTCTGCATCCGAGAAGTTTTTTTGACTGATTCTTCACCATTGAGAGATAAGGTCAAAAAAAGACATATAGCAGGATATCTCAAAAAGTTACGGACGGATTCAGACGAAACTTGGTGGATGAGTTGGTTGGTTGACAAGAACAAGCTGATTAAATTTTATTTCATGTCCGAATCCATATCCGGCCTTTCAGTGGGATGCAAAACGTAAACTGATCAGCCTGGCGGAGGTATGTTCTCTACCGAGTGCCCTTGTCGTTTATACAGCATTTATCTTGTGACTTTCAACAACCAACTCTCCTCCTCTCATCACACCACCTTCCCTCCCCTTTCCTCGCCGTTTTAAATCCCTTTTCTTCCTTCCAGTGTCTTGATAACTTCGAATACCGGATGGTTTTGTGGAGCTTGTTATTTTGTCAAGGTTTCTTTTTTCGGAAACACTCTGGTTTTCGAGAATGCCTCTCTAATTGTGCAATGCAGGACTTGAATCAATGGGAATTTAAAAACTGCATGTAACACTTATGTTGATTTTATTGTTCCACATTTAAACTGTTCACGCAGGACCTGGACCTTGGCTGGTGTATGTTTATGCGGGTAGGCGGTGGCGCTCTCGGTGAGATGGCGCGAGAGGTGCCCAGACTGCGCCGACTGGTGTTAACGGATAACTACTCCATCAGAGACACTGACCTCGAATCACTCGCCAATCACTGCCCTTTACTGGAACACCTGGACATACTGGGTACGGTTATTGAGGGGATTAGGGGAACTGATGTGGATGGATCCAAGAGGGTCACAGAGGGTTGCTCAATGTGGAAGGAAAATAAAAATTGCAAGTAGAAACGAGAACGGCACTTGGTAGAGTGCTAACCTCCTCTTGGCTGAACAGTTTACGTTTTGCAGCTCACTGATAGGCCGGATCTGCATCCGGACTTGAAGCAAAATCTAATCGGCTTGTTCTTGTCACCTGCACAACTCATCCTCCAAGTTTCATCCACCGTCCACATTACGTTTTGGAAATATCCTGCTATAATCTTGAAATATCATTTTTGAATCTATCTATCAGTGGTGAAGAATCACTCAAAAAAATTCCAGTATGCTGATCCAAATTTCACCAAAATTAAATCATTTCGTCCTTATTGTCCTGGTGGATGTATGTGCTCTGCTGAGTGCTGTTGTGCTGTCGTTGAGTGCTGTGTTGACTGCACATCAAAGCTCCAGATGACTGTGAGCTATTTTCACCCTCGTTTGCGATTCATCGGAGCGATTATATCTGTGTGCGTGTGGCAGGCGCTCCGCTGGTGAGCCCTGTAGAGATTTTTCACCTGCTTGATACCTGTCGGCATATGCGCTTCCTTGACATTTCCTTGAGCTGCCGGGTGGATGAGGATGTGGCCGCCCAACTGACACGTGTCTTTCCACACGTCTCCATCACACACACACACACACACACACACACACACACACACACACACACACACACACACACACACACACACACACACACACACACACACAAACAAACTCATGTCAGAACAGCTGTAGACACAACGACACAGCAGAGTTTGTAATGTAACCCGCTGGTACATCTGTAGAAACTTTGATATCCCAGTTCCAGAAAATTTGTGGGAACATGAACCAAAAGTAATCATTGAAAACATGGAAGTACCATCCTCTCACGTACGACCTAATGATCCCTTCGAGCGTGAACATCGACAACAAAGTGTTGCGACCAGACATCATCCTTCAGTACAAAAAAGAGAAGAAGGTATTGCCACATGAGGTGTTTATACCAATTATTTTGGACTAAATGATGCAGAAATCAAGAAAATGACCAAATATCAAGACCTCAAGAATGAAGTGAAAAGATCCTGGAAGGTGAAGAACGATGAAGTTGTCCCAGCGATAGCTCGACCTCTGGGAATGATGATGAAGAACCTCACAGAGATATTAAACAGAGGGGCAATCTGTAGACCCCTTCAGACTCCTTGTTTTTTTTAAAATGTCATCACTGGTGATGAAGGTTGTGGTCAAATTTCATTGAAATCGTATGAATATTTATGGACGGACAGACGACGCGCCATCCCGTAAGCTCCCCGGAACGACTTTACAGGTGAACTAAAAACCATCCCTGGGAATATTATTACAAACGAACTCCAGTTGGAAACTGTCCGGGGCTCAGTGATGATCCTGAGGAGAGTCATTGGCACAAAACTTCGAGAACAGAAAATTTCACACAGCTTGGTCCACGAATCGAGACCCCTTACCAGAATGGAGGTGCATACTTTGAGCCACCCTGGGCGGACTCCATTCCACATACTGGAATCCACATGTAGAGATAGCAATCAACCCCACACACACACACACACACACACACACACACTTGTAAATTGTCCATATAATTAGTGATTTAGTTAAGTTTACCCCCCCATGGATTTATAAATAACCAGTGGTGTTCAGTATTATTTAATTCTGATGGGGGAACCTTGAAACATTCGGCCATTTCCAGGTCCTGCTGCTCCGTAGCTCACCGAGGGTCATTGGGGGCTCCAAGAAATGAAATATAATTGTCCATTGTGACGTCACAACAAATCAATCAGATCGTTCACAATCCTCGTCAACGATCAACACGAGCAAGGAAAAGCGACGACACGACTCATCGATCACATGTAAAGATGATAGAAGATACAAAAACCTTGATGAGGAAAATGATAAAATAAATAAAAATGGGAATTTGAAAATAAATAATTCCCTGGCCGGGAATCGAACCCAGGCCTTGGCAGTGAAAGCACCGAATCCGAAACACTAGACCACCAGGGAAGATGATTCTTTTTGAGGCGTCATCAATATTAGTAAATCGGAGTTTCGTACATGTCAGGAAACGTACGTTGAGAGAAAATTGATGACGTCATTCTTTTTAAAGATGACGTCACGATAATAAAACTTTACAGGAAGCTTTCATAAAGGAACGTTTCATTTTTTCCAGGAGACGCGCCGATGATCCGCTTTGAATTATTTTGACCGATTTGTGGCGGAATACGGCGATTGCTCGGTGTTTTCACGATATCCCGTCTTATGAACGTCTCGTGTGGAAACAGTGACGTAAAACGGTGACGTAAGAGATCAACAGCCAATGGCGCTCTGATGTATGTCTATCTATAATTCCAGCAATCTCTGTGTGTCTGTCTGTGTCTGTGACCGCTGTTTCTCGACAACCACTGACTGGTCCGATCTGATTGAAACTTGCCAGGTATATTGCTGGGAACCTGACGATGTGCCTTTTCAAGGTTTGATATTAATCGGACAAGCGGTTCCCAAGTTATGGCCATTTATTTACCAAACCAATGACAAGACACGGTGCTGCGTAGGCGTGGCCGATGGGGGAAAAGGCGCCATTTAGTTACCGATGACAGGACACTGTTTACGTAGTTTAAAACAATCTGATGCTCACTGCCTTCAGACCAGTTTTACCTTGAAGTTAATTAAGTTAATCACGTCACGTGACCTCGAGTTACCGCTGCTCTGTAAAGCTGTGGGACAACACCGTCGCACGTTAGATGAGTGGAACCAAGGAACAATGCCAAGCCAAGGACCAACAATGCCAGCAGAAGGAAATGATGACAACCTTTCGTAATCTTCCGGACCTCTTCACGTATCTTTTGAACCACTTGTTCACTTTTTGTCATTTTATTTTGAGGCCAAGATTTATTTATTTAAAAAAAATTCAATCCCATCAATACCTCCAGGTGAGCTCGGACACTTTCGTTGCAGCAAATGGGCACCGGGTCCAAACTTGAGAGGTAAAAGAGGCACGACACCCCACGCAGTGTTTTGGTATATAATGTACTTCCATTTTTAATTAAAATAATGATTTTGAAGATCGTTATCTTATACGTCACCCTTACGCGCCGCCTTATTCAACGTGTCTGCGTGGTACCGCTAAATGGAGGTTCATTGAAATGCTAAGAAGGCGATTTGCGTTCTCGTGTTCCAAATGTTTCATTAAATTGAAATATTATCGACGTTGTAAAATTCGTATCAATTTCCCGAAGTTTACCACCGTTTTACACCTCCACTCCAACACGTTTCATTCGTTATTCGTGCTTGTTGTTTGTGTCCTTTATGACGTCATGAAAAACAGCAAGTTTCCCCGTTTGGAATGATTTTCGATTTCGTTTGACTGCCAGACAGGTGGAGTACAACAACGACGATGTCATTCCTCTCCGCGCACGCACGATCGGGACAAATTCACTCAAAGTACTGTTTGTTGTACACCGCTCCTTCCCATTGTCCCATTATCCAGGCGATGCATGACGTCATTTCCGGGTACCCAAGGAGGAGAGTCCTCTGTTTTTACTCCGTTTGTTTCTGACCAATATCTCCGGCACCTTTTGAGTGAGGAAGCTGATATTTGGACACGACAGTGAACAAGTGATTTGGCTATAACAGGTATTTTTTTGATTTATTGATCAATCAGTTGATCGATTAATGATTTAATTTTCAAGAAGTTTCAGATTCGGATGAAACGGTGGTGGTTGAGGTCTGTGATCAGCCAACTGATGAAGAAATTAATTATTTTATGATTTTTATTTATTTATTTGGCAGGAGGCAGTGCACTTCGTACCTCCGACTTGTTTGTTGTTTTTTTTTTGTTTGTTTGATTTTTTTAAATCTCGGCTCGTGGAAGAGCTGGGACACAGAACACATCAGGACACAACATAACAAAGGGAACTGCAAGGTGGAGAGGGAAGGGAGACAGACAATAAGACATTGTCCTCACGGAGGTAGGCAGCAACACCAGCAGATTGTTCTGCATCCGTCACAACCTACCACTCCAACAATTGCTCCCTTCCCGTGGGCAGTTCCAAACAATGACCAATCCATTGTTGCCCCCAAAGTCTGCCTCGTGGAATGGCATGTTGGCAAAGCAGTAGCGATTCTTGAATTTGCCGCCTGCATCGTCCAACCAAGAGTGGACATGTAATTTGAATGGAAGTTTTAATTCCAAGGTCATCAATTAGTACCTGATTGAAGGCAACGACGGCATTGTTTGTGTGTGAAAGTTTGTCAGATGCTATGGGATAGCATGGATGCTTCAATTCCCCCTTCGTGTTGACAATACACCACGACGGTGAAAAGACCATCTCTGAACATCGAGGTTCAGAGTAAGACTATCGTGTAATTTACCCACTCCACACTCATCACATGCTCTGTCCATGCTGTCTGCCCCATCAATGTAACTGTCTGACTCATGCTCTGTCTGACTCAGCTTGACTTCCTCTGTTTGCATGCAATTGGTACATCATGAATGTGATTTCTCACTGATCTTGGAAGGAGTTCAACATTTTCGTGGTGTTTGCACAAACACACATCCTGGTCCTTGCCAGTAGTTGGCAAAACCCAAGCTGGCCGGAATTCTTGAAATTTTCTCCCTCTCATCCTGTTGTCTGGGAAGTCTTTAATGTCAAGAGGACACATCTCTGATGTCCGAAGTAACAGTGTTTTTTTTGTTTCTTTCCTGGTTGTCCATGAGTGACTACGCGCTTGACATCTATCTCTTTTGGAAGCATTCGACTCGCATCGTCGCGTCCCTGGTCATCCTTGGACTCGCTTCGTCGCCTCTTCGGTTGTGGCATTGTCAGGCCGTTTCCTATGATCAAAACACAACCTCTTTCTCTTGGCGTTGAAAACGCCTCGCTCAAATTGTCCTTTTGCCGGACGATGTGAGAGACTGAACGGTCGTGCGGAATTTCCTGAAGTTCTGCGGTTCTCCGTTCTTTTTGTGGAGGTGGTGCCCTCTTCACCATTACCAAGACTCTCCCCTTACTCTACCAACTGGGGAAGACTGATGCATCTCCTCCAAGACCACTTGTAGGTGCGGTTTGCACATTTCTCCGCTGAGCCTCCCTTTCTCGTTCCCCCCGCGTCCTTTTTCTTTGCTTTTATTTTTCTCCGCCTTCTTGTGTCCCAAGTCCGGCAAGTTCCAAGAGAGGACCTGCGGTCCGACGGTCCTAAATATGTAAGAAAAGGAGAGAGCCAGACGTTATGGATGTGAGCGACACCGTATCCTCCGGTCCTCACGTTTTGCATGTTCATATATAGAGGTGGCCCTGTAAGAAAGAAAAGAGGTTGATGTATAAATGTATACTTTACACTTGCATGACAACACAACCGGAGGCAGAAGCTTCACATCCCCAATGAAGTCGTAAACTCTCCAGCTGCTCCACCACATACACTCACAGTCTGCCTGGTTGTAAAAGGTTCTCCTTTTTGAAAAGAGAATAATAATAATAATAATAATAATAATAATAATCAGGTCGTACGGATTGGACGAGACAAATAAATAAACGAATCGATTTTTACCCTTGCCGAAGGAGAGGGTATTACGTTTTGGTCCGTTTGTTTATCTGTTTGTTTGTCCACACAGAACTTTTGTGTTTTTCTCCGCAACCGCTTGTCGGATTGAGATGAAATTTTTTCACCGTAGGTGCGACTACTCATGTAGAATGTCTTAATCATAATTATGACAACAAGGGTCATGTGGTGGTGCAGCCATGTTGGATTAAAGAAAAATATTAAATAATGTTTGCTCTGGAACCGCTTAATCAATCGACGTGAAACTTCACATTTACGTTAGTGATGGGGAATACATGTTTTAAATATCAACTTGATCGGACGCATGGTCCGACAGGCAGCATTATTTAATTTTTTTGATATGGGTTCTTTAATTAATTTATTTTTGAATGAGGCTCACTTAGCTGTGCCTGGATGGGTTTTATGGTAGAGGAGGAGCAGCTGAAATGTGAATCCTATCCAGGTTCCTCCTGATGACTTCATGTTTGCTTTTTGCTTGTTTGAGTTCCTTCTGATGACTCCAATGCAGGACTCGTACCTATTTGGTCTTCCATTTTATTTGAATTTAATTTATTTTCATCCCTTTGGAAGTTCAATTGAATAAAGAAGACTAATAAAAAAAAACATCATAAGGAGGAAGGGAAAGGGACAGTGGGGTTGAGGGCGGTTGTCCATACAGGCATAAAAAACAACAAGTCGTTAACAATACCACAACTCAAGTGGTTAGTTTCTCCATGGATCATGAAAAAGACCTCCCCTGGAAAAAAATGAATAAATAAATAAAATAAAAATTAAATACAAAAACTACAGAAAACAATTAAAAAGAAAACATTTTGCATTTTCTTATTTTCATCTGGTGTTGATAAATCGGTGTGGTGCTGATGTGCTGCAGGCATGATGGATGGGCTGTAAATGGTCCCCACCTGTTTCTAATTTCCTTGTGTAATTATCATTTATGTGTGGACAAACGGACAAACAAGACAGACAGACAAACAGACCCAAACGCAATACCCTCTCCTCCTGTGGTGAGGGTAATAAGCACAGCATGGGTGAGGATTTCACCCTGAACATGACAATTTCTGGAACATGAACATGAACATGAACATGAACATGCCTTTCGGTCACAGATTGGGCACAGTCACGTGGGTTTTTTTCTTTTTCATCTGCAGATAAAGGTGTGTGTCGAAGCACTGAAGGTGGCTGCACGTGAAACCCCGACACGGAATGTCCATGGGCATCTTTCCCAGCTGCAGATGATCACCAAGCCATGCCCATCAAAAGAGCAAAGGTGAAAACGGGACAGGTCCCATGGTGTGTTCATGAGAACGATGTGGGGAAGGACAAGTTCGAGAGGGAAATGAGAGAAGGGGAAGATGCAAATATTCGTTTGGTAAATGCATCTTCCTATCATTATACGCCAACCAAGGAACATTTAGATATTAATCATGAAGCATCAAAACCAGATACTGTATATACTTTTACATTTTGTGTGTGTGTGTGTGTGTGTTTGGGGGCGGAGTTACGGCGTGACGTCACGAGGAGACGTGATGAGGTCACGCCGCGTCATCGTCCCGCCATTTTTCTGGCGAGCTCGACTTATATCTTCCTGCGTGGAGGAAATATAAGAACCTCCTGAAAAGGTAAATGTCCTTTCACGTTCTCATCGCTCGTGATACTTGTTCGTTTTGCTTCTCGCCCTTTCGGCTGTTGTCCTTCCGTCACGTGACTCCCCGACAACGGGGGAACCTTTGTTTCTTGGTTATTGAGTTAACCGGTGATTTGATGATTACTGGGATTGCCAGGAAATTATGTGCAGGAGGAGGCCGTTCGGCCCATCGTGCCTGTGCCGCACCAACACCAGATTTAATGAACCCGTCAACACTCCCTTCCCTCCGTGTACAGCCTTTTCGCTGCTGGTTGCATCATCGGTTATGGGCGCGGATGTGCCGCTGATGCAGTGCCCCTATTACCGGTACGCCGGTACTCATTTCGCCGACCTCCGAAGGATGACAGGCTGAATCAACCCCCTGGTGTTAATTCAACGGTAAAAAGCATCCCAAGCCACCCCCAAACCGCGAAGCCACCACCAGGTTATGATGTTGTTATTGTTTTTCTTTCCCTTTTTGCTTTTGATTCCTTTGATGCAAATCAATGTTTTGCTCACGTGGTTTCTTCGTGTTTTTTTTTTTGTTTCTGGTGTGCATAGTCGAGGCTCGTGGAAGAGCTCGGACGCCGAGCGGATCAGGACGTAACAGAAAGACAGGATGTAAGACACGCGCCGCACGGAGAAGGAAACTCCAAGGAGGAAAAAAAAGTGGAAAAAATTTTTTTGAATTCGGAAGGATTGAGCTGAGGGTTAACGAGGGTAGAAAAGATCATGAGCTTGGATTGGGGACCATCTGAGACGATGGTGAACGGCGGTCTTGAAGACCTGGAGGGAGGAATGAGATGGAAGAGGATGCGGAAGTCGATTCCACCGAGGCAGAGAGACCACCGACCTATCTGCGGCGGCCAAGTGATCGACCCATTGATGACGAAGCTTTATTGTGCGAGAGATTCCAATAATGTTGAAGGTCTTGGTTTCCATGACATCGAGCTGAGCATGATGTGAGGCAGGGGGGCCAGCCCAGAGGGGAGAGCAGCACTCCATCAAGCTGCGGATGATAGTCCTTGGAGGTGGATACTTGTAGGTAACCTAGTAACTCACAACCATTCATTATTAGGTCCCCTTATGAGGTCCGCATTATTAGGTCCAAGCAACTCAAGGCCATTTTGGAATCGCTTGTCCCCCTCCGTGCCCACGTTGACCATCAGCCCCCCGGACCTACAGGTTTGAATGTCAGAACGACCGGACGTAAGATGCGGGGGACAGATTTGGGGGTGAAAGTGATTGTGTCGTTAATCGTTGTGTCATTGATCAATGGATGATGACAATTGTACTTGGGCCTCCTTTCTGTGCTCGTTGTTTTAAAGTTCTCCGAGCAAGTTGTGCGATTAAATCGAAATGGGGGTCCCACCGATGACCGAGCGACGCGTGTCCTGGCTCGACGCGTCCTCGCCGAAGCCGTTCCTGCAGAACATCCATGAGTAAGAAGCGCAACGGATGACGCACCAATCGTGACACTTGGTGGGAATTTTTATTTATTTACGTACTTATTTAATTTTATATCGAACCCCGAACCCTGAATCACATTTGCCGCCTGCTCAGTGTTGCAGGTCAGTGATTTGTGGCTCTTCTTCTTCTTCTTCTTCTTCTTCTTCTTCTTCTTCTTCTTCTTCTTCTTCTTCTTCAACTTCTTCTTCTTCTTCTTCTTCTTCTTCTTCTTCTTCTTCTTCTTCTTCTTCTCCTTCTTTCTTTAATTACAGAATTGTTACCTCCACCACCAAAGGTGGAAGGACGTTATATCTCTCACCTCTGTCTGTCTTGGTTTGTTTGTTTTAGTTGCGAAAATCGAAGATTTTTTCAGGGATATTGGTTGTTCTTGTTTGTTTGTTTGTTTGTTTGTGTGCTGGACATCTCAACAAGCTGTGGGTGTGTGACAAGGATGAACCGATTCGATTTTGGTGAATATCGGGATCCGGATGCTGGAATTTTAAAAAAAATGATTCTTCACCATTTCGAGATAGGCCCCCCAAAAACGAGACAAATCACGATATTTCAAAAATGTTGTGGACGGATTCGGACGAAACTTGGTGGTGGCCTTCCAGGTTTTTATCAAATATAATTGCCAGGACAAGATGGTTATTCTATTTTTGCAGGAATGGCTTTGCCTCGCACGCATTGAGCCGGGATGGGTATCATCCGGTGACATTTTCCTGCCCGGTCGGTAGTTCGTCGGCTTCCCTTGTGTCATGCCTCGTTATGCTTTGTTCTGCAGTCCCTGAGGATTCTGGAAATCGAGGATCTGCCGCTGATCTGCCATGAAGCTCTCAACGTGCCCTCATCCTTTGAGTATGAAACCTCTTCGGTATTTTACTCGAACTTGCATGTTGGAGTCGGACTCCAGTTAAACTCTGGTATCTATACACTGAATTGGACTCGTCACATCCAGCTGATGCGGCGCAATGGCTGCGGAAATCAGTCTGGAGGAAGGAGACAATGTTGAGGTGTTAAGGTGATCTGTATACCAAAGAATGGTACCTGTCAATGCATGGTGAAATAGGGTTGGTGGGGTGTGGGGTTGGTGGGGTGTGGGGTTGATGGGGTGTGGGGTTGGTGGGGTGGGACTTTGAGCTGCCTGGGCTGGAATCTCGACTCGGCGATAAAACTTTCATCTTGGTGTTCTGAGGGCAGGGCGAGGCGTCCCTGGGATAGACATGAAACTGGGATTTCCAAATCCGAGTATGAGTTTGTGGATGTTTTAGATCCCAACGTGTTTTCTTAATAAACTACCCAGTATTACCAAACCACCCAGTATTACCAAACCACCCAGTATTACCAAACCACCGAGCAGAACCAAACCACCCAGTATTACCAAACCACCGAGCAGAACCAAACCACCCAACATAACCAAACCACCCAGCACAACCGACCCACCCAGTATAACCAAACCACCCAGCATAACCAAACCACCCAGCCTAACCAATCCACCCAGCATAACCAAACCACCCAGTATAACCAAACCACCCAGTATTACCAAATCACCGAGCAGAATCAAACCACCCAGTATAACCAATCCACCCAGCATAACCAATCCACCCAGCATAACCAAACCACCCAGTATAACCAAACCACCCAGTATAACCAAACCACCCAGTATAACCAAACCACCCAGCATAACCAACCCACCCAGCATAACCAATCCACCCAGCATAATCAAACCACCCAGTATAACCAAACCACCATCTTTGCCCAGAAACTACTTTGACATCACCAACATTCTGTAACTAGTTTACTGTATTGATGATGATAACTTGGTTTACATTCGAAGTTGTTTATTCATTTTATAACACGAGCAGAGTACCCCCCCCCCCGATGGGCGATTTTTGGTCCAAACACGCAACACGTTCCTCTGACACAAACCTATACTTGGGCGTTGTATAGGCAACTGACAGCTGCCTCATTCGCTCCTGAATCCGAGTTACGTACATGAGGCAAAACATATACCTACTCACCCCTACTGCTTATAATTCTTGTTGTGCATGGCAGCTGATGATTTTGTTGGGGCACAACTATGCTGCTTATGCTGTGCCCTGTACCAGTACACCGGTACTCATTTCAACAGCTTCAGAGTGATAACAGGCTGAGTCAACCCCACCTGGTGTTAATTCAGCAGCCAACAGGGATTGAACTTCTGGCCATAAGATCCCAAGCCAGCCACCCGAACCACTAAGCCAACACCAGGCTTGCTGTTCATTCTAAACACCTCCCTGGAGTGAACAACCTGGGGACAGGTAAACTGTGCTGTAAATGGTGTTAGACGTGTAATACCCTCCCACACCTGGAGGAGGCGCCACACGATACACATTTACATCGAGAATTTGCTTCCTCCTCCACACCCGAGACCACCGGCAAAGATAAAAATTGAAAAATGCATTAATCGGGGTCATGCTGACCCGATGGGGCAAGTCTGGATGTCATTGGCCCAGAACTGTCGGAGGAGTAGCGCAATGAACAAACAAACGCACACCTGAGTTCGATTGTGCCCGAGGCTCATCGAGGCTCATTCAGTGAACGAGGTTCCCTCGTTACCGAAACGAAGTCACCGAGTAAGGAAGACTCACAAGGAGTCACCTCCCGCACTTACAGCCGCCATTCCTGAAAAGCCGACGCACTCTCAGGCCAAACAATTGAAGTCGTGACGTCACAATTAAAAACTTTTTCACAAAAATAAATAAACTTCAGGGAAGTTACTCATTGGCTGCTTTCGCAATGGTCGTCTTGTTTGCTGATTTATCGCCTCTGTGTTTCCCCCCACCAAATGTTCCCAGGTGTGGATCCAACTCCATTAATATGTTGTCCGGCTGGGGCAGAGAACATGTGCTTCGGCTTGAACCGCCCAACCAGACGACCACGACGATTCCGCGACGTTGGACTCCATTTTATGTGAGGGTTCAAAATGAAACTCGGACGTTGACTTTTGAAAAGTTACAATGATTTTTGTGCATTTATCATTTTGAAGGACTGGTCAGATGAACCCGCAGGTGTGAACACTCACCTTTGGGCTGTGTAGCCTGGGTTCGAGTCTCGACCCAGGTACAAAGTGCCACTCTGGTGTTTGGCATGCAGGGCGACACATTTATGTGTGAGCACGTCTATCGGAAGCACATTAAGCCGGAGGACCCGTCCACCGGCACCGGAGGCTTCGGTGGATGGTGAAGACCATGGTGTCTTTCGCGGAGATTCGGCGAGTTGTCGCCGGCACCCTGGAACAAATTCAACAAAGTATTATTGTTATTATTATTGGAGATTTTGCATTTGATCAGACAATTTGAATCGATCACCAAGACCAGACTGGGCAGTGATGATTCAGAGCATACAGAAGGGTGTCGACCCAAGGAAGGTCCACCAGGTGGACATGTAAAAATTTTAAACATCACGTGCAGTGTATTTAAATATTATTTAATTTGTTTGTATTAAAATTTCCATCATGTCTTAACGCACCAGATACTTTTTATCTGGTGGGTTTTATCTTAACCCACCAGATACGATGCTTCATGAATTTTAAGAGTTTAAGGAGAACGAGGCCGCAGACACCTCGTTTTAAACCTCGACCGCAGGCTGCAGACCCTCGACTCAGGGTCACAGGGGTCAAAAAAACCTGGGGGAAAAAATTTAACTCAACATTTGGTATTGGGTCATTCCTGGTGGAACTTATTGATATCTTTCAAATTTGCTTGAGGTGAGAAGTGTGGGGATTTTGATGCTGCACCATCTCGTTATTATTATTATTATTATTATTATTATTATTGTATAATTTTTTTTATGTGTTTATGTAACTCAATCCTTTCATTCTTCTTCTTCTTGGCCTTTTAGGTGAGAAAACCTTTGCAACTCACTCTAACTAATATGATGTGCCTGAGCCTGGAATTGTCAAGCAGGCTGATGCAACGACCTCCCACTCCCTGGGATTTGCACAGCAGGCATTTGAAGGGAAAACTTCTGCCACCACCTTTCCCTTCTTTGACTTTCCTAAGCTGGTGATTGTGGAACAAGGTTCTTCAACCACCTCTCCCTCCTCGAAGAGTCTAAGGTGCCTGAGCCGGTGGTTGTGGAACAAGCTTCTGCAACCACTTCTCCCTCCTTTCACTTACCTGAGCCGGTGGTTGTGGAACAAGGTTCTGCAACCACCTCTACCTCTTCTGAGGCGCCTGAGCTGGTGATTTTGGAGGAAGACTTTGCAACGACGTCCTTTCCCTGCCCTGGCGTGGCTGACCTGGTGATCGATCGTGAGCCACTTTGAAAGCCCGGGGCATTTCTACGTCCGCCATTGTGCAGATTCTCATCTGTACGTGAAGCTGAACGAAGCTTTGCAGTCAACCCGTGGCAGAGACCTCCGGGTGCCGGACTCCATTGCCGTCGGTAAGCCGGCACCATCGTGTCGTTCGACAACACCTCCACACGGATTAATTGTTGAGAAGTTTCCAAACGTGACACGTGACATCAAACATTCATTTGTGTTTTCCTTTCCCATAAAGTGTGCAGGAAGCGCTTGCGGAGCGTGGGCAGGATTAACCTCCACGTTTCGAGGAATTCTTGGTTTTTATCAATGTCTGAACCGATTGCCATTGACGCAACCTTCTACCTGCTAAGCACCTGCGGATCGATGCAAAACTTTAAATGTGGGAGGGACCCCCCCCCCCGTTGGGGAGAATATTTTCTCTTGATGACCCTGACGTCATAGGTCACAAGGTATGGCAGCCACATTGGATTAAAGGGGAAAAAAAATGGACATCTCCGAAACCGCTCAACGGGAAAAATTGAAACTTGGCAAATGTCGTCAACTCCCCACGGGGTACACAGGGTGATCACGATGATGTCATCCGTGAAGTGGTATTCCAGCCACAATTCGTTGAATCGACATCCTTATCCAAAAAAAACCTCCTGAAACTTCATATATCTCATCGACGAGCAGATGTGGGTGAAGAATCAAATTTATTCATTGACGAGAGTAATGAAGAAGAGATGCACTTTCAAAGAAGGGTCAAGCAAGTCAAGATGCAGGAGAAACAAATTGCTGACATGTTGAGCAAGTTGAGTGTGGTGTTGGGCCTGGGTTCTGATCCTGAGGACGAGCAGGCTGAGTGTACGCTCGATGGACAACACGGAGGGCTCGTGTCGCGACAGGCCTCAAGAAGACGGAGCGAACACCAAGAGGTCTCACCGCTGGACCTTGTCCTTAAACTTGAATGCTTTCTCATCGACCACGGTCGCAAGGAACTCGTTCACTTGAGGTTTGTGTTTTTGTAGATGTCGATGGATTTAATTTTGGACCTTCATTCAAGCTCAGAAGCTTCGAATCGTGGACGAAGAAGAACTCTCACATTGCAGTTCCCATCTGAACACCTCAAATGCTGCACGCGTGGTCCTTCGGGTAGCCGAGATTTATTTGCCTTTGTCACGCTCACAGGATTTATCTTTCTTCCTCAATAATTGAAACCCGAATCGATTCAAGCGTCAAATGGACGAAAATTCATGAACGCGTCCATCCTGATCGCCGAAGACCCTGAAGAGCCAAAAGACCTCAAAGACCTAAACTCCCTGAAGACCAAAAAAGACCCTGAAGTCCTCAAAGTCCCAAAAGATCCAAAAGACCCTTTAGACCCCTTTGACCTTCACACCATTGAGACCCCTTCCGGCCTTCAGACAGATTAGCCAGCTGAGACCCCTTCACCATTTCGACCATTTGGACCTTCTCATGTCACAAATAAATTTCAAACAAGTAAAATATCAGAAATAAATTTGTCGAACATAAATGTTTGTGTTATGATTGGTGTAAATCATGCCAACTCAGCAAATGTGTGACGTCAATCTCTGCAATGACGTGTGGAGAGACGAGCCTAGCGAGTCGATCCATGCTAGTGTATACACTGTGCGGATGTATATATCTATACATGTATTGTTGAATATTTTTTGGAAACAAGATTGTATACAGAGTCGAGGCTCATGGAAGAGCGAGAACACTGAACGGATCAGGACATAACGGGACAAAATGAACAGTAGAGAGGGGGGACACCAACAGCAGGGTTGAAGGAGAATTGGACAAATAGATGTGGGGAGGAATGAGGGACAGGAACGGACGTGCGGGGTGGACAAGATGGACACAGAGGCAAATTCTCAGGAGAGAGGTACTGGAAATTTAGAAGGAGGTGGGATTGGGTGGGGTTAACGAGGGAAGAAAAGATCATGGTTTTGGATTGGGGATGATCTGAGATGGTGGTGAACAGCTGTCTTTGAGACAAGGAGGGAAGTATGAGATTGAAGAGGATGTGAAAGTTGGTTTCACAGGCGGGAAAGAAGAGGAACGGATGAGTGGGAGGTGAGCAACGATCCTGGATTTATGTCGTTTCACCAGAAGGGGGTTGATGGTGGAGCGTGTGTGCCCCACAGAAACATGGGAGTGACAAAGCACGGAGATGGTTGAGTGTACAAGAGCAGAAAGGAGGTGGTAGAAGACAGAGACCACCGACCTGTCGGTGATGGCGAAGCGATAGGCCCATAGACTCAGCTTCATCGCGATAGATTCCAATGAACTTGAAGACCTGTGTTTCCACGGCGTCAAGATGTGAGGCAGGGGAGCCAGCCCAGAGGGGAGAGAAGTGCTCCATCGAGCTGCAGATCAAGGCCTTGTCGGTGCATAGTAGTTCAGGTGTGCCAAGGAAGGACTTTGCACAACGTAGGATTCCCAGTCGGTGACTGGCTTGTCAGACGGTCCTTTCGGAGAGAGTGTGAGATTTTTCAAGATTGGAAGACATCTGAAGAGAGGGAAGAGGCTGCTGCCTGTCCGAAGGATGATTGATGTCCTGGCAGAGGGTGGAGTAATCAGCAAGTAGACAACGGGGATTTTTTTTCCCAGAGAGTCAGAGAGATCGTTGATGGAGATTAGGAATAGGACTGGGACCAGAACACTACTGCCTTGAGAGTGGAGGAAGTCAGTAACCCAAGAGTGGACTTGGTCTTGGATGCCACAGAGAGAGAGAGAGAGAGAGAGAGAGAGAGAGAGAGAGAGAGAGAGAGAGAGAGAGAGAGAGAGAGAGAGAGGAGAGAGAGAGAGAGAGAGAGAGAGAGAGAGAGAGAGAGAGAGAGAGAGAGAGAGAGAGAGAGAGAGAGAGAGACAGAGAGAGAAAGAGAGGGAGAGAGAGAGAGAGAGAGAGAGAGAGAGAGAGAGAGAGAGAGAGAGAGAGAGAGAGAGAGAGAGAGAGAGAGAGAGAGAGAGAGAGAGAGAGAGAGAGAGAGAGAGAGAGAGAGAGAGAGAGAGAGAGAGAGAGAGAGAGAGAGAGAGAGAGAGAGAGAGAGAGAGAGAGAGAGAGAGAGAGAGAGAGAGAGAGAGAGAGAGAGAGAGAGAGAGAGAGAGAGAGAGAGAGAGAGAGAGAGAGAGAGAGAGAGAGAGAGAGTCCTGATCTTATCTCTGACATTGAGGGCCTCCACCCATTGTTGGGAGACAAGGATACTTTTTCATTGATGTGCAAGTCAATTATCATCCAACACCTACCTGGTAGTTGTCTGACAACGTCTTCAGCACATGCTCTACCTTCTTCCATTCCTTTCGAAAGATGCTGCGACAGCAGATGTCTTGTCCTGAACGAAGGCCCGGTCCATGTGCCACCAACCTGCCCACCCTCTCACCAACTCATATGCCACACTTTGGCTTCACACCTGGGCACCTCGACATCGGACTGTCCTTAACACCACTCAAAGTGAACCCTGAACCTGAAGCAAGAGGTCAAGATGGCAGTCCTCTGTGCTCTTGACTCCATGACACCCTGCCCCGCTTCCTGAGCTTTCTCAGGCTTCACCGTAACGGGTATCCCTCATCAACCGGAAGCAGATTCCCTTCTCCTTGTGGCCTGGAGTTCCACAAAGGATAATTTATTTATTTAATGACCTTCTTCACGCCCAAAAAACGCACAATTTTTTACTTTTTTTACACTTTTACATTTTTAACTTCTTCGCTTGGGAACCATCGGAGCCGATCCGGGTCTTAACGCGCCGTATGGGTCTGGGACAACAACCCATTTCCCCCAGGGGGCCAGGTGAGTCAGAATACCTCGGTCAATGGGAGGGGGAGCGAGCGAGAACACCTTGGTGAATGGCAGACCAGGCGAGCCAGAACACCTCGGTTAAGGGTAGGCCAGGTGAGCCAGAACACCTTGATTAATGGTTGGCGAAGTCAGCCAGAACACAATGGTCAATGGGGTAAGCCAAAACATCTTGGTTTATGGTAGATAAGGTTGGTAGAGTGATTTTTTTCCCCCCTTCTTTTCCCCTCCTGTCACGTCTTGTCATCCTGTATCTCGTTCATAGAATCTTTAACCCCCCCCCCAACCGAAGTATGGTGAGTTATAATGTAATAACGTTGTGCTGTATGTCTGCCCACGCGTGTTATAACAGTGGTCAGGTTGGAGTGAGAAAATGCAATCATTATTCAAGGGCAAGGTGGTGGGAAGTGTTGTGCAAATGATGACCATTGGTAACGGAGGTGATGGCGAACTCCTTGTGAACATCAAACAACCTCCATTCTACAATGAAGAAATCTTACCTGTATCCTTGAAGCATTTCTTGCCCCCTGCAGGTGAGGATGTTGTGTTGTTTACTTGGTGGTGTTTCGGGGTTTTTTTTAAGCTTTTGTGATTGGGTGACGCCTAATTGGTTCTCATATTTAAAATACAACCAAAGTATCGTGTTTTGAGAAACGTCGAAGTTGGAGATGTCCGATGCAGTTTGTTACACCGGCGGGGTTACACCGACCTACCCGCCAGGTACCACTCACCACGTGAGGTCGAGCTCCACACTCACCTGAAATACATCGATTTGGCAGGTATCCGCCGTTTCATCTCAAACTTCGTCATTGCAGAATCCAAAGAGGAACAAAAACTTTTACTTGTGGGACAGGTGAGGAAATCGATGGGAGGTCGTGATGTTGAGTGGTGAGGCCTGTTTACTCCTCTATATCCGGTGAGCGGCAGATTCACGTCGTTTTCAAATACTTTCACACGTCGAAGCAAAGTGTCAATGTCTGCTGCGGGTTAGGCCTCAGGTGAACAGGAGTCACCGTGCGATAGGTACCTGTTATCCGAGGGTCGTCGGTCCTCCGAGGGTCGTCGCCAGGTTGCTGTGGCACTCGGGTACCAACTTGTCAATTCGGTTCGGTCCCTGAGGAGTCGCACACAGGACACCGCAACATCAGCCGACTTGTGTTGTCTGAGTTTATTTGTTCCACTGGACCATCAGACTCCTCGGAATGGGTCAAGATCTCCACAACACCCTCCAAAAACGAGAAAGGTAAAACAGATCATCGAAGGCTCATCCAGGAGCTTGTACATAAATGTCATGGAGGGCACACACACTGAGGTCGACATCGCTGCACTTTCACATGAAGCACAAGGACATCAGCAGACATTGGACAAATTCCTGTGATGTATGAGCTTTGAACCAGGGTTCAGATGTGAACACTTTGTTGACGACGTGATCTGAGTAGCCAATGGGAGCTGAGGAAGAGCAGGAAAGGTTGGGGGTGGGGGGAGTTGAAAATGACCGAGTCTCTCAAATAGACTTTTTGGTGAATCTGGAGTGGGAATCGAACACACTGGTTCAAACATTGAGTCATTCAGCTTAATGGGAATTCTCAACAAGTTTCTTGGATTATGAGAACAACAGTCGTCAAACACCTTTTGGTTCTGCCTTTCGATGTTTCGACACATGATGAAGCATTCCTTGAGGAACTTCGAATCCATTTTTTTCCATTTGTTTTCAATCTGGGAATCAAGGTCCTCCTCCTCCTCTGACTACTCCTCCTCCTCATTCTACTCCTCAATCTACACTTCCTCCTCAATTTACACCTCACCCTCCTCAATCTACTCGTTCCCCCCCCTCCATCTACACCTCACTCTCCTCAATCTACCCCTCCCATTCCTCAATCTACACCTAACCTTCCTCAATCTACCCTTCCCCCTCCTCAATCTACCACCCCCTCCTCATTGTACACCTCCCCTCCTCAATGTAACCTGTTCAATCTACACCTCCCCCTCCTCAATCTACTCGTTCCCTTCCTCAATCTACTCCTCCCCCTCCTCCTCCTCCTTCCTCCACCTGCCGTATTTTCAGATATTCCCTTTCCCATTTTTTATCCTTGAAGGTTGAAGACATCTCCGTCTGTTCCAAGACAAACGGTTTTTCGACGCGGACAGTGGATCCCACCGCCTGCCCAACTGGACGCGCTCTCACGGTCCAAAGTTACCATCCGCCATGTTCACCTGCTTTCCAGTTTCTTCATACACAAGGTACGCAACACCTGCCCTTTTTATTCCTCTTATTATCCTGTGCTTATGGGATATATTTAATTGAATGACCGTTTATCCCTCGAAAAATTTCCTTCTGATGAAAAAGACATTTGTAAAATTAATTAAATCGATTTTAAGAGCAAAACACTGTTAAGGGGGGGGACTCTTTATTGTCTTGACCAGGAGACATCAGGTGGGCCTACTGCTGAATGTGGCTCGTCCTGAGGACAGCAGATTTGAAGGTCAAGATCGAGGGAGAAGGACAAACAATGGGTGCGGGGAGGAAAGGGGGGCAGGAGAGGACGCATGCGGTGGACAAGATAGATACAGAAGAAAGAAACAGAAAACTGGAAAATTATAAGGAGGAGGGATTTGGGAGGGGAGGGGAGGGGTTAACGAGGACCATGGTTTGGGATCTATGAGTGTGGATGAACAGTGTAGATGTTTTAGGGTTCACTGTCCACATAACAGGGGTACGAGTGAAAATTTCATGAGTTGTAGAGGCGTTTTTAATCCGTCTGTGGCGGCCATTTTTGCTAACATAATGAAGCACCTCTCTGAATCGCTTTCTCCGTTTGCCAAGCTGCTCGGTGAGCTGCTTGCCAACGGAACACATCCCTTGAGGCTGAGGGTATGAACTGATGGAGGAGAGGAAGAGGGTAGCTTGTTGAGAAATGAGTCCCAGACACTGTCCATGTCCAGAATGAAGATATGGTGGACAAGTCAGTGATATAGAGGTGGTGGACCAATCCGCCTGATTCAACTGCCGGTCATGGTGGCTCGATTTCTGAAGACCACCAGGGAGACGGACCAGTTTTAAGAGCACATGAGCTGAGGAGCCAAGCGGAGCAGAGGAAGAACAGGAGATGCAAGAGGGAAACGTTGACATGATCACACGAGGAGAGCGGCAGCTAGTTAATATCAACTGATGAGGAAGACAAAATAACAGCAAACATCCAACCCAGCTGACCAACCAAGCTGAAGACCCTGTTGTCTGTTTAGCGCTGGCAGGCACGATCATTTGCTCTTCATGAATTTATCTCGACCCCAAGGCTGTCTGTTGTTGTCTGCATGTCGTGGATGGTTGGGGAGAAGAGGAAGCACAGAAGATGATGATGTATGTTGGTGATGAGCTAACCTGCTACGTCAAAGGTGAGTGTGAAATCAAGCGAAATAGTTTATCTTGGCCTCTGTGGATCAACCCTTTAAACCCAATCAACAGGTTCACCAGCCGCTATTCAAATCTCCATATACCTGGACGGCCGGTTTACCAGCCACGATTCAAACCTCCATATACCTGGACGGCCGGTTTACCAGCCACGATTCAAACCTCCATATACCTGGACGGCCGGTTTACCAGCCACGATTCAAACCTCCATATACCTGGACGGCCGGTTTACCAGCCACGATTCAAACCTCCATATACCTGGACGGCCGGTTCACCAGCCACGATTCAAACCTCCATATACCTGGACGGCCGGTTTACCAGCCACGATTCAAACCTCCATATACCTGGACGGCCGGTTTACCATCCACGATTCAAACCTCCATATACCTGGACGGCCGGTTCACCAGCCACGATTCAAATATCCATATACCTGGACGGCCGGTTTACCAGCCACGATTCAAACCTCCAGACACCTGGACGGCCGGTTTACCAGCCACGATTCAAACCTCCATATACCTGGACGGCCGGTTTACCAGCCACGATTCAAACCTCCATATACCTGGACGGCCGGTTTACCAGCCACGATTCAAACCTCCATATACCTGGACGGCCGGTTCACCAGCCACGATTCAAACCTCCATATACCTGGACGGCCGGTTTACCAGCCACGATTCAAACCTCCATATACCTGGACGGCCGGTTTACCAGCCACGATTCAAACCTCCATATACCTGGACGGCCGGTTTACCAGCCACGATTCAAACCTCCATATACCTGGACGGCCGGTTTACCAGCCACGATTCAAACCTCCATATACCTGGACGGCCGCTTCACCAGCCACGATTCAAACCTCCATATACCTGGGCGGCCGGTTCACCAGTCACTATTGAAACCTCCATATACCTGGGCGGCCGGTTTACCAGCCACGATTCAAACCTCCATATACCTGGGCGGCCGGTTTACCAGCCACGATTCAAACCTCCATACACCTGGGCGGCCGGTTTACCAGTCACTATTGAAACCTCCATATACCTGGGCGGCCCTATTTTTCTCCAGGGAGCCCTGGGTGTGGTGCTGAAAGTCCTCAGGGTTCAAAGGGTTAAAACGAAAACCTTGTTATTAAAGGAGTTAAACATTCTGTTCATTTCAGTTTGCAAATGACCAAACTGTTGGGATGATCCACACTCAAAACTGAAGTCACCACCAACAGGTATATCTGGCCAGCAGGTAAGGATCATGTCCAACGTTTCGACCACCGGGTGAGCATTACCTGCTGGGGCACCTGATCTAATCGGTGGTCCCTTGAGTTTTGAATCATATTAATTTTATAAAATCGGTTTCTCTAATTGGCCAAAACAACAGCGGCCATATTAATGTCGATTCCTCGTCGTTTCTCTTCCAGCGACACCTCACAAAGTCCCCATGAAGCATTCCCATTATCCCTGGAACCTCCTTGTTACCTCCACCACCAAAGGTGCACTGAGGTTATGTTTTCAGCCCCGTTTGTTTGTATCTGAGCAGGATATCTCAAAAAGTTATGGACGGATTCAGACGAAGCTTGGTGGACAGATCGCCCGCGTGACGAGGACAAATCGATTTGATTTTGGTGAAGATCCGAATCCGGATTCGACAATTTTTTGTAATTTTTAAAGTGATGCTTCATCATGATCGATCGGGCCAAAATCTGTGCATCACACGGTCCAGTATCTCAAAAAGTTGTGGACGGATTATGACAAAACTTGCTGGATGAGTTGCTTCGGTGACAAGAACAAGGCGATTCGATTTTGGTTCAAATCCGGATCCAGATCCGGCCGATCAGTGGATTCAAAACGTGAACTCTTCAACCTGGCCTATTTGTTTTAGTTGTTGTTGTTGTTGTGGTGGTTGTTGTTGATTGGTTCCGAGCAAGCTCGAAGCATGGAGAAAGCTTATCGATCTCCCAGGAGCGAGCGAGAGATCCCTCACATCTAAGATCTTGTTGTTGGTGTTGTTGCACACCATGTCTGAGCTTGTGGAAGAGCGAGGTGTCTTACAGGACAGAAGGCAACACACTGACAGTTCAGTTGCAGTCGGACAAAATGTGGTGGACACAACAGGAAGGTACATGGAGAATAGACAGCCGGGGGAGCACAGACGAGATGTAATGGTGAGGATTCGGAACAAGGGGGGAGGGGGGGGCAGTCGGGCAGAGGAGGGGAAATCCACAACGGTTAGACAAGACAAATGCGGAACACTGTCCTCAGCTTTGGAGGTCGTTCTGTCGGAGCAGAAACATGTCCGAACCCACGGAACATCGGTTTTTACAACAACCATCAATCGGTTCGTTCACCGACTCGTCTTGGGAAGATTTCACCACCAACTCGAAGGTTGTTGCTTACCTCCACCACCCAGGACCCACCACACCTCACCCCAACGACGCGTTGAGTCACGTCCTGTGCCTCTGGATTCCATATTCCCACCCACACTCGTGTGTGTGGGTATGCGTGTGGGTGTGGGTGTGTGTGGATACAGAATGCAGAAAGACCAATGGAGAAAGGCTCGGAACCAGCCAATCGGTGATGACAACCCCGGCACACCTGTCGGCCCGCTTACTCTGACAGAGGGCTTGCGATGTTCTGCAGTGAGCTTTCGGCACAATGCTTGGGTTCGAGTCCGGGTTGACCGTGTCAACGACGATGGGAAAGTTCGGGTGAGTTCTTCTCTTCCTCAAAAGGAAACCGATCACCCTCGTCGGGGGCACACGGATCCCGTGTTGGCTTCGGCGGTTACTCGTGATCGGTGATCCTCTGGATGAAGGGCTCTGGTTCCCACACCATCATCAGGACCGAGTGATTGTTTCAAACGTGATTTGCCTCCTCGACGCTCATCTTCGGGCATTTTCACCTCGTCTTTAAAAAGTGACGTTGACATCTTCAAGGCTTGATCAATCGGGGGCGGAAGCTTTTGTGCACAGCCAATCAATGCCGTGATTCTATACTTCGTGAAACGAAACTACCGAACGCGCCTAGGGGGGGGGGAGGGGTGTTGCGTGTTGGAGTCCCAATATACTCGGATGAGCAACAACTTGCAATCCGACGCCATTTTGTTTCCATCAAGCGCAGTGCAGCAAACCTGCGCCATTGTTGTTGGCTTCGAATGAAGCTGTCTTTTTGTTGGCGCCTCGAGGGGACATTGTTTTGGTGATTTTTTACCTTCGCAAACTTCGTTTGACGAAGGTATTGTATTGACCCCTGTGTATTTATTTATTTATTGGTAAATATGTGTGCGGGCAACATTGCGCAAAAACTGCTGGACCGATTTGCATGAAATTTTCAGAGATGATGTGCAGTTACACACGGACGCCAGGCGAAGCTTTTGGGAGCGATCGGATCAAAGGTCAAGGTCAAGGTCACAAAAAGGTCAAAATCGTTTTTTTGCGATTAAAGTGTCAATTTTGTTCCGATTTACATCAAATGAAGTCCAAAATGTTCAGTATTCAAATCCCGATCCACTGATATAGCGTATGGTATAGTGTTTGCAACCCTAATTAGTCTGTGGAAGTCAAAGGTCAAGGGGGTCACCAAAATGGAGTTTTTGATTGGGAAGCGTTGTGGACAACATTACACAAAAACCACTTCGCAGATTGTCATGAAATTTTGTGGATGTGTTTGGCATCACGAGAGGACAAATCGATTAGATTTTGGGAGCGATCGGATCAAAGGTTAAGGTCAAGGTCACAAAAAGGTCAAAATCGTTTTTTCGCGATTAAATTGTCAATTTTGTTTTGATTTACAGCAAATTAACTCCAAAATGTTCAAAATTAAATTCCCCATCCTCTAATATGACACATGGTATAGTACTTTTGTCACCCAAGGCAGCGGTTGGGGGTCAAAGGTCAAGGGGTCACACAAATTCACATTTATATCGGAAAGCATTGTGGACAACTTAACGCAAAAAAAGACAAAACGCAGAGAGGCTTTAATTGTTTTGGATTTGTTTGGCATCATGAAAGGACAAATCCATTAGATTTTGGGAGCGATCGGATCAAAGGTCAAGGTCACAAAAAGGTCAACATCGTTTTTTCATGATGAAAACGGTTAATATGTTTCCGATTTACATCAAATTAACTCCAAATTGTTCAGTGTTCAATTCCCCATCTTCTGAAATGACACATGGTAGAGTACTATTGTCACCCTAGGTAGCGGTTGTGGGTCAAAGGTCATGGGGGTCACGAAATGCATATGTGTATTGAGATGCGTTGTGGACAACTTAATACAAAGGTAATAATAATAGGCGGATCGGCTGATATTTTTGTGACATGTTTGACATCATAAGAGGACAAATCGATTCGATTTTGGAAGCGATTGGATCAAAAGTCAAGGTCACAACAAGGTCAAACTCATTTTTTCGTGATAACAGTTTCAAATTTGTTCCCATTTACATCAAATCAACGCCAAATGTTCATTATTCAATTCACCACCCTCTAATATGACACATGTACAATTCTGTCACCCAAGGGAGTGGTTGGGGTGGGGGGGGTGAGGTTGCTATAACACTGTCACTTCTGCTGTCGTTTACATCGACTTAACGCCTAAATATTCGGTATTAAATTTTAAATCCCCGGAAGTGGCAAAGGTCAACGAGGTCACTTTTATTGAACGTCAATGGCTGCAAAGGAGACAACTGTACATGAACATCAGGCACTAAATCATGTTGTAAATATGCTTCATATTTTTGGTGTCGGATTAATCCCTAAGATATCTATTTGATGCTGAAATCTTCGTAATCATATATTATTTTGGTATTGTTTGCACTCTGATGACGTGTTAAATTACACATTGCATTCACAATATGATTACGTCACCCTTGCGTGGGGTTTTCCTGCTGATGTCATCTAAATCATCAAATCTACTGTTCTCATTACATAACCTTGCGTGGGTTTTACCCGCTGCTGACGTCATCTGCATAGCATTTACGGGACAACGAATCACCTAAAATTGTCATAATCGTAATAGTTCTAATAACAAAATCCTTTCACAAAATCCGGATCATGGACTTTAAATTTGCGAAATTCCCGAGCAGATTTAGTGGAATTTTAGTTCCTCATTTCACTCTCATGCCATGTTCAAACTAGTGGCTGCGGCGAAGGTACGCGCTCTACGAGTGCCCGTTCTAGTTTTTTTTTTTTTTCATTCTTCCAACCCGTCGGATTAAGCAAACAATCGGAAAGGTTTGATTTAACCTTTAAACATTCCCTTTCTTTCTTGGTGATTTTATGTATTTGGAATTTTAAAAAAAGTTTTTTTTAATGACTACGTTCTGCCGTCAGTTGTTTCACCTGTCGATGGAGCTCCGAGCAGGTGCTCAATCGTGGCCGAGCTCAGAAGGTGTATAAGCAGGTGCTTGAAGCCTGACTTGGATTTTTGTTCGTTAAAAGCAGTGCATGATGTACGTACGGTGGAAATATATCGTCTTTTTAAGAGATTTTGTGTGTTTAGTGTTTCTAAGCAATAACCATAATGATGTACTTCCAGCTTTGAGACACTTGCTTAAAAACCAAGATGGCGGCGAGTGAGCTATGCAAGATGGCGGCGAATGAGCAATGCAAGATGGCGGCGAGTGAGCTATGCAAGATGGCGGATGCAAGACATTGGTTATCAATTATTACACGTCGTCGGCAACAAAAAAAAAATGATCATTTTTGGTAAATGACCACAAAACTTCAAAGTCTTTCAATAATACCTTCAAGGTGCAGCAACAAAGTGACACCTGTAGGGCTCATTGAAATCACAAAAAGTCACAGTTTCCGAATATAAACGGTGTCATCAAAGTAACTCAATGTTCAGATCACCGACTCCCAGACTACTGATACACCTTCAAGACTCCTTCGACCATTATACCTCCTTTAGTCCCCGTTAGACCCATTACTCGTGTTGGAACATACCCTTTAGACCCCTCGAGATCTTTGAAGATCTTATAAGACCCCTTGACCCTTTCAAGTTGAGACCCCTCGTCGACATTTACACCAAGCTGTCGACCCTTTAAACACACACACCGCACAAACATCAAAAGAGTCTTCTTGCAAGATCCAGCTCACCCCAGCATCCAGCAAAACGGTCCTCACCCAGAGGGTGGGTACTCCGCCAGTTTAATGATAAACACATTCATCATATCCACCCAAATAACTCGGTACACTTATCATGGAACTGAGAAGGAGACGAACACAGAGTTCAGAGGAAATGAATCTCACCATCAGGAATAAAACGATCCAAGGCATCTTGTGGTCTCTTGTTTGGTTCTTCACTTGTTCAGGTTCTGGAGAGGAAAGTGAATTCAGTAAAACGGAGAGAGTGTCCATTTATAACTTTATGTCACAAATCACTGGTTCATTTTATAAAAATTATATTATCACAACTCAGGGATGTTCATAACGACGATTAGTTTTCTTCCTCAATCAAAGTTCTGTTGATATCATTGATGAGATGATTAGACCGAAATCAACGTTCTCCCAGACATTGAACACCAATGAGCACTGGGAAGCACAAGTCGCTCTTTCGGAGGAACGACCATGACGAACTGTTTGTCCGGCGGGCTGCGAAAGCCATGGCAGCGATTGCGGTTTCGTCGTTTGAAAATACTGAATCATGTCTTCTCGTACGGAAGATGTTGTCCAGCTACGACTGCGCGACATCGTAGTTTCTGTGAAGTTGTGAAGACATGCTGCTTCGACTCCACCAACAATGGGTGGAATCCCTCAATCTCAGAGATGAGATCAGACTTGTCCCTCTGAACACATCTCGGGCATGGGCCGGTGTCTGTCTCACACCTTCCCTTCTTGATGGTGTGGAAAGCAAGGCCCTCAAAATGATGGGATCTCACACGACGAAGCTGAGTGTCTCGGCCTGTTACTCTTCCATCGTAGGCAGGTGAGGAGCCTCTCAGAATTCTACCACCTCCTTTTTTGGTCGTGCACTCTGTAAGGGGCACGCCTGATGGCCTCTGTCTCCAAGGGGCACGCCTGAGGACCTCTCTCTGCAAGGAGCACACTTCAGTGCCTCTGTCTCCAAGGGGCACGCCTGAGGACCTCTCTCTGCAAGGAGCACACTTCAGTGCCTCTGTCTACAAGGGGCACGCCTGAGGACCTCTCTCTGCAAGGGGCACGCATTATGGCCTCTGTCTCCAAAGAGCATGCCTGAGGACCTCTCTCTGCAAGGAGCACGCTTGAGTGCCTCTGTCTGCAAGGAGCACACTTGAGGACCTCTCTCTGCAAGGGGCACGCATTATGGCCTCTGTCTCCAAAGAGCATGCCTGAGGACCTCTCTCTGCAAGGAGCATGCTTGAGTGCCTCTGTCTGCAAGGAGCACACTTGAGGACCTCTGTCTACAAGGAGCACACTTGAGGACCTCTGTCTACAAGGGGCACGCCTGAGGACCTCTCTCTGCAAGGAGCACACTTGAGTGCCTCTGTCTGCAAGGGGAACGCTTGAGGGCCTCTGTCCACAAGGGGCATGCATGATGGCCTGTGTCTGCAAGGAGCATGCCTGAGGGCCTCTGTCTGCAGGGAGCACTTTGGGGTTGTCCAACCTGGCACATGGGGAAAACAATGTTCCTTCAGGAGAGTTCCTGCATTTACCTGTTGGTGTTTCACATTGAAATTGGAATGTCCTGCCACCAGGTATTTGTTTTACATTAAAGTGTCCTTGCATACTTGATGGGGAGTGGAGTGAAAGAAAAGCCACCTGGTAACGATGCAAGGTGTACCTTGTCAAGGTGAGAAATGATGACCACTGCCCTGTTTAACCTTAGTTTTGGGGGATTGTTTTTACCCCATGCGTGGAGTGTAAAGTGGGGTGAAGCAATTGGCTCACTTTACCAGTGTACTCCAGAAGAGAAGAAAGCGCTCCAGCCACAGTGTGGACAAAGGAGCCGACGACCCAGGGGAGGACGAATTTCCAGACAGAGATGGTCACATTGTGCAAGTCCACACTTCGACTTCTTCTGACTGTCGTGATGAAGTTCGCTCGCCTGAAATGCAAATGTGGTGAATCCGTTCTCAAGTTACAGCACAACAAACAGACGAACACAAAGATCCTTTCATGATATCGATTTTTACATTTTTACATGAAGAGGAATTTTTGAGGTCACGTGCATCCATCCATCCATCTTGCAGTCCATTGGGAGTCGCCTTGGCTTTCGGACACAATCCTGGACGGGTCGCCACTCCGACGCAGGCCACCAGCAAGCCGGCACTCATTTTGCCGACCTCAGAAGGATGACAGGCAGAGTCAACCCCACCTGGTATTAATTGAACAGCCAAGTGGGATTTGAACTCAGGATCCAAGGAACCCGAACCATGAAGCCGACACCAGGCGTACGTGCCTCCTCCCCTCCGTGAAGCACCGTGTCACATCAGTCCTCATGTACGTACACCTCCCCTCCGTGAATGGAGAGAATACAGCGCAGAGAGAAAGAGGGACATTCTGCCACTTTTGCTTACGTAATAAATCGACGGTGTCGTGTTTTATAAGGTTTTTAAGAGAAAATAAATAAGAAATTAACTTTCACCCTTTAAAAATCGTTCGAATTAATTATTTAAATATCAGCTGCTTTTTCTCACCTGTTTTTCAAGTGGAGTGATCTGCTTTGTGATGCTTTATAAGGTGGTGTATAATCAGAAGTGCTGTTTCATTGGGCGATATATCACCGTTATATGAATACAATGGAAATGTTGGGAAAAAAAATAGAGTATTGAATAGAGGAAGAGGTTTCTGAATCGAATGTACATTAGAAACGGGATTGAACGAGGTTCACCATTATTTAATTAAAAGTGAAGAAGAAGAAGTTGAAGGAGAGAGAGTTTTTTTAATGTAAATGAGTATGGTTTCGATTCGTGGGGATCGGGAATCAACGTTGTGGATAAAAAATATCTTCGCAGGGAGAGGGATACGTGGTTGTGGTTACCTCCTGAGAGTGGTTTCATGATAATCCTTCCCCAAGTTAACAAAAAAGAGGATTCCTGGGAGATCGTACCCTCCGTGGCGGGGATAACCAGCGTCACAAGTTTCCGTTTGCAGTTTTGACACGCACGAACCCATCTTTATTTTATTATTATTATTATTATTACTAGTGCGTGCCCGTACGTGCAAAAAAAAAAAAGAATTGTGACGTCATAGCACCGTGTCCTGTCTGGTTGATAAATAAATGGTCATAACTTGGGAACCGCTTGTCCGATTAATAGCGAACGAAGTGAGCTTAATACGAAACGCGTGCACGTGAGAGAATAGGAAACAACAACACAATACCCCTGGCTATTTGGAATCCGTGTCGTTAGCTACGACCTTTTGCTTCTGGTTGTTGTTAAATGCTGTGCGGTGTATAAACACGATTGGGTTTTATTTCTATCTTGTGAATATTACTTAATGCCTGCACATGAGAGAATAGGAAACAACAACAAAAACAACACAATACCCTGGCAATTGTGAATCCATGTCGTTGGCTATGACCATTTTGCTTCCGCTTTTGTTTTGTTTCTGGTTTTTTTTTTGTTTCCGGTTTTTGTCATGGGGAATGATGCATGCCGGGAGATCATGACCGGAAGCGTTTATTAATTTATTCAATTATTTTATTTCCCAAAGTTAATTTTATACTTCCGAAAGTGATTTTTTTTCATGACAGGAAGTGTTTATTTAGTATTTAACATTACCGGGAGTGATTTTGAAACTCTTTCCGGAACTTTTAATTTCTTTTATTCTTGACCAGAAGTGATCGTTTATTTATTTATTCAATTATTTTTTCCCAAAGTTAATTTTAATAAAGATATCTCTCGCATCATCAAAAAATATTTTTTAATCGTGATTTACATTATTTGATCGCTGATCCCGAATCCAGGCCGAAGTAACCGGAAATTGCGTCAAAATCATCAGCTGTGCAGCGCTTACATGAACCACGGTCTGGTTGGCAAGTATACAGTTGTGAACAAGTTTTATGTAAAGTCAGAAGCGAATGTAAGAAGAATTCTACGTTCGCTTCTCGGCTTTGCCTATTCCATATTATCGATTTACACTGTAACTATTTATCATAAAATAAAATTTAACTTCTATTTAAAATTAGATTTTTTTTAATCTACAACGCCACCCAGCACTCACCGATTTTTTTTTCTCCCATCGATACGTGGGACGGTACTTCCGGTGTACTTGTTATCAAACGTGTAAATGTGATGAAAAACAAGGAAAATCAATGTTAATTATTCGGGTGTTTTCAAACGGGTTCACACGGCACAGCGCAACACCGCGTGCAGATTCGTGGAGAAAAAAAAACAATCCTGATGCTGCTACGGACTACACCGTCATGGATTCGGAACACTGCTTAATATTTCTGATCGCACTTCCCGAGGAATAGATCATGTATTTTTCTATTCTTTGACGCGGTTGTGGTGAACTTGTTGAACCGGAGGTGTTTACTCAATTCACGTGATCAGGGAAATTCTTCATATATATCGCCTGATCGTATTTCAGCGTATTGCCGTCAGTGACGTCAGAGAGTTAGACACGCCCCTCTTCAAGATCATCACGTGGTTAGAAATCGGCGCGTTTTTTGTTATTTTTTTTTTACACGCGATCGGCCCTTCACTCGGCGCCGCTCGAAAGTGAGCACGTGATCTCCTGTTGAGTGTTTCTCGTTGATTCTCTTGATTTTATTCACGACCTCCGCCGAGATGGACCGAGGTTACGTGTTCACCCCTGTTTGCTCGTTTGTCCGTGAGCTCGATATCTCGAACGGTTGTGGATGGATTCGGATGAAACTTGCTGGATGAGTTGGTTTCGGTGACAAGAACATGGCGGTTCGATTTTGATATCAGGTCCGATTCCAGATCCGACCCGTCAGTGAAGACAACGCGTAAACTGTTCGGCCTGGTCGAGGTCTCCGATCCACCTGGTGCCGTTATAGTTTTTTATGATTATTATTCATAACTCTCTCACCGCAGGCAGGTCGGTGGTCTTTCTGTCTTCGACCGTCTCCTCTACGGCCTCCTCCCCCCCCCGACCCCCAATTTGTGTCCCCCAACCATTTGCATGGTCCAATTTTGTTCAATCTTGGCACAAGCACGGTACCTGACGGCGTACGCGTGACCCTCTCTTTATTTTTGAGATCTGATCAAAGATTTCCGACTGGGAGACTCGTTCATTTTAGTTGTACGTCAATATGGGCACGACCCTTTAACTCCATTCAGCAAAATTACTAAAACAATGGGGGCGACGACATTTTATGTCTTTTTTACTTGTTTTTTTTTTTGTGATTACAGGACGAGCGGCCACTCCTGGTGGTACCCTTCTCGGTTTATCAGAGTTTTGGACTGAGAATGTGCTGGAGGAGCCGGCCAGAGTACGTTCTGCAGGAGGTGGTTGGCGTACATGCCGGAGGAGGTGGCTGGAGGAGGTGGTTGGCGTACATGCTGGAGGAGGTGGCTGGAGGAGGTGGCTGGAGGAGGTGGTTGGCGTACATGCCGGAGGAGGTGGCTGGAGGAGGTGGCTGGAGGAGGTGGTTGGCGTACATGCTGGAGGAGGCGACCTGAGTACGTATTGGAGGAGGTGGCAGCTGGAGTATCTGCTGCAGTCAGTCTAACGTCCATATTCGTCTGCGAACCTTGGGTGGCCACTTAAGGCCAGCATTGGGGGTTGGAACATTATGTCTGGTGTTGGCTTAATGTTAAGGGTGCTGGGCTTGGGATCCTATGATCCTGAGTTCAAATCCTGCTTGGCTGTTGAATTAATACCAGGTGGGGTTGACTCAGTCTGTCATCCTTCCGAGGTTAGCACGTTTGGTGTGTGTGATTTAGATAGGGTGTGTATGGGCCATGGTGTGTGTCATTTACATGGGATGTGTGGTTTACATGGGATGTGTGGTTTACATGGTGTGTGAGGTTTACATGGTGTGTGTCATTTACATGGGATGTGTAGTTTACATGGTGTGTGATATTTACATGGCGTGTGATGTTTATATGGTGTGTGATATTAACATGGTGTGTGTCATTTACATGGGATGTGTGGTTTACATGGTGTGTGTCATTTACATGGGATGCATGGTTTACATGGTGTGTGATGTTTACACGTGTGAGGTTTACATTGTGTGTGATATTTACATGGTGTGTGATGTTTACATGGTGTGTGTCATTTACATGGGATACATGGTTTACATGGTGTGTGATGTTTACATGGTGTGAGGTTTACATGGTGTGTGATGTTTACATCATGTGTGAGGTTTACATGGTGTGCGTGATGTTTACATGGTGTGTGATGTTTACATGGTGTGTGTCATTTACCTGGGATGCATGGTTTACATGGTGTGTGATGTTTACACGTGTGAGGTTTACATGGTTTGTGATGTTTACATGGTGTGTGATGTTTACATGGTGTGTGTCATTTACATGGGATGCATGGTTTACATGGTGTGTGATGTTTACACGTGTGAGGTTTACATGGTGTGCGTGATGTTTACATGGTGTGTGATGTTTCCATGGTGTGTGATGTTTACATGGTGTGTGATGTTTCCATGGTGTGTGATGTTTCCATGGTGTGTGATGTTTACATGGTGTGTGATGTTTCCATGGTGTGTGATGTTTCCATGGTGTGTGATGTTTACATGGTGTGTGATGTTTACACGTGTGAGGTTTACATGGTGTGTGATGTTTACATCATGTGTGAGGTTTACATGGTGTGCGTGATGTTTACATGGTGTGTGATGTTTCCATGGTGTGTGAGGTTTCCATGGTGTGTGTGATGTTTACATGGTGTGTCGTTTACATCGTGTGTAAGGTTTAGATGGTGTGTGATGTTTACATGGTGTGTAAGGTTTACATCGTGTGTAAGGTTTAGATGGTGTGTAAGGTTTACATGGTGTGTAAGGTTTACATGGTGTGTGAGGTTTACATGGTGTGTAAGGTTTACATGGTGTGTAAGGTTTACATGGTGTGTGATGTTTACATGGTGTGTCATTTACATGGGATGTGAGGTTTATATCGTGTGCGAGGTTTACGTGGTGTGTGATGTTTCCATGGTGTGTGATGTTTCCATGGTGTGTGAGGTTTCATTGGTGTGTGTGATGTTTACATGGTGTGTCGTTTACATTGTGTGTAAGGTTTAGATGGTGTGTGATGTTTACATGGTGTGTAAGGTTTACATGGTGCGAGGTTTATATGGTGTGTAAGGTTTACATGGTGTGTCAGGTTTACATGGTGTGAGGTTTACATGGTGTGCGTGATGTTTACATGGTGCGTGATGTTTCCATGGTGTGTGAGGTTTCCATGGTGTGTGTGATGTTTACATGGTGTGTCGTTTACATCGTGTGTAAGGTTTAGATGGTGTGTGATGTTTACATGGTGTGTAAGGTTTACATGGTGTGTAAGGTTTACATGGTGTGTGAGGTTTACATGGTGTGTGATGTTTACATGGTGTGTCATTTACATGGGATGTGAGGTTTATATCGTGTGCGAGGTTTACATGGTGTGTGATGTTTACATGGTGTGTGATGTTTCCATGGTGTGTGAGGTTTCATTGGTGTGTGTGATGTTTACATGGTGTGTCGTTTACATCGTGTGTAAGGTTTAGATGGTGTGTGATGTTTACATGGTGTGTAAGGTTTACATGGTGTGAGGTTTATATGGTGTGTAAGGTTTACATGGTGTGTCAGGTTTACATGGTGTGTGAGGTTTGCATGGTGTGCGTGATGTTTACATGGTGCGTGATGTTTCCATGGTGTGTGAGGTTTCCATGGTGTGTGTGATGTTTACATGGTGTGTCGTTTACATCGTGTGTAAGGTTTAGAT